>NW_027481234.1:0-749 GCF_051309035.1 Mrakia frigida | reverse complement strand
CGGTTGGAAGTTGATGAGGAAGACGAGTGGGAGATTGCATAGGGTGTTTGTGGATGTTGGTTGGAGGGGTAGGATGATGGGGATGGTCAGTTCGTTTTTCGAATCTTTTTACGACGCGTTCGCTTTTCTCTCCGTGTTTACCCAACTGACCCAACGCTCTCTATCGCATATCCCGACTCTCCTTTTTGTACTTCCCAGTCCGACGAACCCGATTTCGACCTTCTCATCTACCCTCTCCCACCGATGGACTTTCCCTGCCTGCTCACCGTCCAACTCTCCCCTCTTCGATCCTCTCCTCCGCTCTCCCTCCTCGCCTCCTCAACCAAAGCTCACCCTTTCCCTCGTCTGCCGTTCTACCTCCGAGTCGCAGCCAAAGGAGTAGAGAACCTCGTCGCCGCTCAGTCGCTCGGTGGGCCCGAGGAAACCGAGGCGAGCAGGCTGCGTCTTCGCGAAGCGGTCGATCGGATCTTGCAGCTGGACGCGACGGAAGGAGGGGAGAGGACGAGGACGAGGTTGGCGACGGATGAGGAGCAGAGGGAGCTGAGGGAGGTTGGGTGGAGGAAGGTTTGGAGAGAGAAGGAAGGAGAGGGAGAGGGAGAGGAGGGAGAAAAGGAGTCGGCGTTGGAGAGGACGTTTGATTTTGAAGGGGAGGAGGACGAGTGGGGATTGATTGAAAAGGCAGAGTCGAGGTTGAAGAGGTTGTTCTTGGAGCCTGAGTTCAGAATGAGCATGGGCATGGTGAGTAGTAG
>NW_027481235.1:0-155822 GCF_051309035.1 Mrakia frigida | reverse complement strand
TTCTGCCTCTTCCATGTCGTCGTCGTCTCTTGAGAGATCAATCTCTTCCGTCATTCTTCCCTTCCCCTTCCCTGCAGACGGAGAATCCCTCTGGGTGTCTATGAGCTTCCTTCGCTTCGGAGCAGAAGGCGAAGCATCGTTGGGCTGAGCGAACGAGCTCGCTCTGCCGCTGGTAGACCTTGAACCAACTCGACCGGCCTCGTCCGTCATCGACGATGTTCCAGCGACTTTGTTGACCGATTTCTTGGGAGCGGAGGGAGAAGGAGAGGGCGTGGGAGAGGACTGGTATCGAGAGGGGGTGCGATGAGCGCGAGGAAGGCTAGGGCGAGCGGCGAGGGAGGTGAGGGAGGAGGAGGGAGAGGGAGGAGGAGGAGGAGGAGGTGTCGAGCTCAAAGGCTCGGGGTTGGTGGATTTGGATCGGGAGCGAGTGAATGGGTAGGTTCTAGAGGAGGGAGGAGGAGAGGGTGACATGGTTTGTTTAAGGCAGAGGTTTAAGGCAGTTTTTGGGATTTGGGAGTGGGTGTGGTTGTTGGTTGGTTTGTTGGAGGTTTCAGAGCTCACCGTTCACCTCCTGCCCTTGATTTCGATCGGCGAGCACTTGACGACGAGCATCTTCGAACGAAACTTTGCTCCAGAAGCAGAATTTTACGAGCAAACGGCGACGAAGACAATGCTACAGCATACAAGGTGGAAAGGGCGCTGCGGTAAGAAGATGAAGGGCGTGCGGACGCGACGCCCTCTCTCACGACGCACGCTCGTCTCGATCAATAAAGGAGAAAGGGAAAGCAGTAGGTATAATACGGAGGCAGCGTCACGAGAAAGAAGCACATCAAAGCACATAGGTAAAGCAGAACGAAATCGAAAAGTCCAAACATCGCATCGACTCCGATCTTCTCCCTCAGCTTCTTCCTCCCACCGTCGTCTCCAACGCGTCCAACCTCTTCTGAAGCGATTCAATCTTCTTGTTCGCCGCATGAAGCCGTCGAGAGTCTTTGGAGGGAGGAGTTCGAAGTCTGTTGGTCGAGGAGAAGGAGGACGAGGAGCGTTCCTGTTTGACGAAAAACGACGCGTCGCAATCAGTTCCTTCGTTCGACGAGCAAGAGATAATCAGTATCGCTCACCCTCTTGACCGGAACAACATCTTCCTCATCCTCGCTCAAATCCCTCACCCTCTTCTTCCCTTTCCCTTTCCCAGACTCGAGAATCTCAACGTCCGAATCTCTCTCTCCGTCGTCGTCGATCACAATCACTCCTCTCCCGTTTCTCCCTCCTTGATCCTTCCAGCTCCTAGCAATAGCGATCTTGACAGCGACTCTCTCAGCCTCAACTTCGGCGAATCTCTCAGGTGAGGGAGAAGGGATCGCTCGAGGTGGAGGTGGTCGAGGGAGAGGATGGTAGTAGGACGAGTTGTTGTTGTTGTGGTCGTAGTGAGCCGCTCTCGGGGCTGGAGCAGGGGAGAGGGAAGCTTGTCTTCTTCGTCGTCGTTGTTCTGGTTGAGCTTGTTGCTGACGGTTGTAGGGGAGAGGGTGGGAAGCTGAGTGACGGAGGGATCCAGGGACGGCGCCCAGAGTTCGACCTCCTCGAGCTTCGGTGGGAGAGGAGGGAACGGAAGGGGAATTTCGCCATCGTGCTTGTCGTAGAGGGAGGAGGTACTCGATATCTGCGTCGTCGGCCTATTCTGTGCGAAAAGAGGAAAGGAAGGTGAAGGTCAGAGGGAAGAGAAGACGGAGGAGCGAGGGAGTGGAGGACGACGAACTCCAAAAGCAGTTGTGACTCTGCGGGGTTTCAAAGAGGAGAGGTCAGGAAGCGAGCTTCGGAGGAAGACACAAGGTTCAACTCACGTGGTCGCAGGAGTAGAAAGGTCTACAAGAGAAAAGAACAAAGCGTCAGAAAGGAAGGAGGAGTGGAGCGAACGTCGCATCGCCCGCTCACCTCCCAGGATTCTCCCCTGTCAAGCGAAGCAGAAGCTGGTCAGCAACAGAAGTCTTGAAGACGAAATCGTCTACCCTTACTCACTAGTTCGACTGGTTCTTCTTACCACCTGAGAAAGGGAGGAAGAGAGAGAGCGATCAGGACGGAGCTCTCGGGAGGAGGAGAAGAAGGGGATGATGTGAAGGGACGGACCGCTCGTCCATGGTCGGGGCAGAAAGCAGGACAGACGACGGTTCCATTATCATCGACGCAGTCCACAGCAGGAGTGAATCGATAAGGGAAGTCCCGGTAGTAAGGGTAGCGGTAGGCCATCTTCAAGAATGGAAGGGAGGAGGAGATGGCGTTTGAGGGGGAAGGGTCGATTCCGAGCCAGTTCGGGTTCTGAATCGATTTCGGGAGAAAAGAGCGAGACAAGCAAGAAAATTTGAAGATATTGAATTTTTTATCGCACAGTAGGAGGCCTCGAGATTGAGGGCACGGAGCTCAGAACGACGGCGTTTCTGCATCGTCCCTCTCTTCCCTCCTCCCTTTCTCTCCCTTCGATCCAGCTGAAACCGCAAGCTCGAAAAGAAATCATCACAAAAGCGGGTCTGGCTCTACTAGACTACCGTTCATCCATTATTCCCGAGTAAAAGGGTACTGCGACAACAGGGGAACGCAAAGCTCAAGTCAGTTCTCGCTCTCTTCTTTCGTCGTCGAAAAGACGCGTCGAGACTCACCTCGAACGAAGCAGGAGGATCCCTCTCTGGCCCATCCTCAACATCAGGCACCACGACTCCCCCAGCAGCAGGACCGTCTCCCATCTCCACATCTCCACCCTCAGCCGCAGCAACAGGGTTCACCACCGCCGGTCCCACCGAATCCAAACTCTTCTCCAACTCGATGAACTCGTCCTCCTCCTGCTCTCCCTCTCCCTTCTCCTTGGTATCCAAAACCATCAGGATTCCTCCTCCCTTCCCCGTCTTCGCCACCGCCGACGGCAGCACAGGCTTTCCCTTCTTCACGGCAGCTCCGTTGGGAGCAGCGGAGGAGGAGTCGAGTCGAACGGGAAGGTATCGAGACGTGGGAGGGAAGGAGATGGTGGAGGATTGGGCGGGAGTGACTCGGACCATGTTTTGGAGGGTTTCCGAGGTTGGTTCGGAGGATTTCTTGGATTTGGTAGGGGTGGTGGGAGGAACGGAGGAGGTGGGGTCGGTGGGAGAGGAGGAGGAGGGAGCGTCGGTGGAGGAGAGAAGAGCGGTGGTTTCGTCGTCGGTCTTCATGGGCTCGTCCTCGGAGGGTTTCGAGTCGACCTTGTCGTCCTGTTCGCGCAGAAGAAAGGAAGAATGGGTCAGTGACACATGGTGGGCAACGAGAGGAAGAAAGAGACGACTCACGGTATCCATCTTCTCCTCGGCGAACTCGACCTTCTTCTTCTCCTTAGCTCGAGCGTTGGCCTTCGCAGTCGTCGAGAGAACGGCGGTAGCGACCGTTTGGATGACCTCCTTGGTAGGGACGGTGAGAGGAGCAGGGTAGGCGTAGAGGGAGGGTTTGGCCTTGGAGACGAAGCTGAGCTTGGGGATCTGTTCAAAAAGGGAAAGGCGACGGAGAGGTCAGCTTCGAGAAAGTCGAGAAGAAACAATCGACAGATATGCGAGATAACGAACCTTGAGATCCTTATCCAGTCCAATCACAGCCGTAGGAGTGAATCCCAAACTCAAGCAGTGAGCAAGAGGGAACCAGTACCAGAACTGCGTGAACAAGGCCATTCCGACGACGGCGCTCATGTTCTTGCTTCCCGACTTGGAAACCAGCGAAATGGTAACGTTCCTTCCTCCAGCGTCGATGATACCCTGAGCGAGAGCAGCTCCGAACTTGGCCATCGAGTCCTCGTGCTTGTCGGCGATGACGGCGGCGAAGGTCTTTCGAACGGACGCGACCTTGGGGTTCTGGGCCTCGGTTTGTTGGATGAGGACCATGGCGAGGGAGATGAGGGCTCCTTGACGAACGAAGTCGACGGGATCCTTGGTGAGGGGCTCGAGGAGGTCGACGGCTTCCTGTGAAGTCGAAAAGCAACGAACGAAAGAAGTCAGCGAACTGAAGAAGAAGAGAGCGAAGAAGAAAGGCGACGAGAAAACGAACCTCCAATCCAGTTCCAGCACACGAGATACCGAGAGCCAAAGCAGCTCCCTGTCGAACGTGAGGGTTGTAACTCTCGGCGAGGAGCTGAACGATCCTAGGGACCTGGGTAGGGTTTCGGAAGAGGATGAAACCGAGAGCGGTGACGGCAGCTCGTCGAACGTCGTCCGACACGTCCGAGACGGCAACGTCGAGGACCTTCCTGATGGCCTTGTTGTTCGAGGTTCCAGCGTAGGCCATGGCGATGGTGTAGATTCCTCCGTATCGGAGAGTGGCGTCCTGAGAAGAGAAGCGAAGAGAGAGGGTTAGGATCACGACGCGGTTCTTTGAGACGAGGAAAAAGAGGGAAAGACGAACCTTCTCAGCAAGCATCTTCGCGATAACCTCATCAGCTCCCTCCTCCTTCCCGTACATCAAGAAGGCAATTCCGATAGCGAGTCCTCGGATGATCTTCTCGTGTTGAGTCTCGTGAGCGTACTGGATCATCTCCTCGTAGGCCTTGGGCGAAGCGGTTCCGAGCATCGTGAGTCCCATGGCGTATCCGGAAGCCTCTCCAGCGATGGCTGAGTCCATGAAGAGAACCTCTCGAAGAGCGTCGTAGACATCTGCAGCGAAGTAGACGAGAGGAAAGGTCAGTTTCGCAACGAGAGACGCGTGAGGACGAAAGAGAGAGATAGAACGGACCCTCGTTTCCCGAAGCCATTCCAGCGACTCCAAGACCCAAAGCAGCACCGTGCTGAACGACCTCCTCTCCAGGATGACTTCCGAGCTGTCCCTTCAAGAACTCCAAGACCTCCTTCCCTCGTCCAGCGTTGATCAATCCCAAGGCGTACAGACTTCCTCCCTCCGAGTAAGGACTGCTCGTAGCGGCGGCTCCAGGAAGGTAAGGTCCGAGGAGGGTCATTCCTCGAGAGAGGTTCCCCTTGTGAATGACTCCGAGAGCAGCGGTGGCCGAGAACTTGGACCAGTTCGAGGCTCGTCCCAGCCAGTCAAGGTTCTGTCGAAGGAACTGATCCGAGGTGGTTCCGGCGTTCATGAAGGCGTTGGCAAAGGTGACGGCCGAGTGGTACATCGACGAACGAGCTTCGAGAGCATCCTGAGAGAATGGGAAGGCAGGAAGGAAAGACGTAAGCTTGGGAAGAAGGAGGGACGGCGAGAAGGAGGGAACGAATTGAAACGAACCTTGGTGTTCTTGAGGATGAGAAGATCGGCGTTGTTGTGCTTGTAGAGGAAGTCGAGGTAGAGTCGGATGGTCTTCTCTCCCGAGAGGATCTTCCTGAGGTTGGTGATGAGAGAGTCCTCGTCCTTAAGGGAAGGAAACGAAAGGTCAACTTCGACGTTCGATCGTCCGCCAGATCTCTGCAAGAAGATGGGAAGACTCACCTCCTTCTCTCCCTCCTCTCCGACAACACCCTTCTCAACGCCGGCAAGGTACTCTTGAGTAGCTCCCTCAGCGAGATCGAATCCGACCTGATAGGCGATCAGGATCCTCTTCTCCTTCTCCTTCTCGGTTTCGGACGACTTGGGTTTGAGGAGATCCTGGAGGAGAGTGGAAGAGAGCTCTGGCTCGTTGAGCTGGATGTGGATCTGAGTGATGGAGAAGTAGTCGGGTGTAGAGGCTTTGAGGAAGAGGGTGAGGAGAAGATGAAGGACCTGAGAAGGAAGGAAGGTGAGGCAGGAGGGAGAAGGAAGGTCAGCTTCACCTTCAGCCCTCAGCCCAAGACCTTCTCAACGGGAGCCGTCCCAGCTTCTCCATATGTACAACAAAGGAAGGAAGGAAGCGTCGTGACTCACCTCGATCTTGTAGCCCAGCGAGAAACCACGTCCGACTCCAAGAGCCTCGAAGACCCATCTCAGAAGCTCATCATCTCCGGTTCGCTCCCAGATCCTCTCCATGACGTCCACTCTCCTCGACTCGAGTGCGATTCCAAGAGCTTGCCTCCACTCTCCGAGCGACTCGCATCGAGCGAGAACGGACGAGACGATGGATTCCAGACGAGGGTCGACGGCAGGCGTGGAGGAGGACGAAGCGGTGGAAGACTCGGATCGCGACTTGATGTAGGTGTCGATGCAGTTGGCTGGAAGGACGGAGCAAGGTCAGCATGCCTGCCCGATACACCACAGTCCTTCCTAGAGCTCGTAGCAGCGCCGTATCTTCGATACAGCAAGCAGACGAGAGGAAGGAGAGAGCTCGAACTGACCGATGATGACCTCGATGTAACCTTCTCCAGCCTTTCCCTTTCCATCGAGAACCTGAGTCCGCTCGAGCTCGAACCTGTCTCCAGCAGCGAGGGCGAACTGAAGAGCTTCGTCGTAGGCTCCGAGGTGGTAGTAGACCTTTGAGGCGACGAGAGCGGCGAGCGAACGAGAGGAAGGAGGGAGGGAGGACGATTCCGAGAGGGTTTCGCTGGAGGGAGAAGTCAAGCGAACGAAGAGGAGTCAGCATTTGGGGGTAGTAAGACAAGGATGAAAGGAGTGCATGCTGAGAAAGGAAGGGGCTTGTAGAGCTGAAGGGATGGTGCAAATGGAGGGAGAAGCAAGGGAGAGATGGCAAGAGGTCGGTTTCCTCCTTCCACGAGCTTCCTCCAGAGAGGCTGCTCACATCGGCAGCCTCCTCTTCTCAGAGGTGCGAAGCTTGTAAACAGTGATAGCGCTCCACGTCTATGTATATGCTGCCTCATTGAGCTCCTTCGTTCGATTCCCTCGACGAGGAAGGGAGGATTGACGAAGCTGACTTTGAAGGAGGGAGGAGACTCACATCTGAACGACTTCCTCCGAGATCTCTGGCCAGAACTGATCTACGACGAGATTGAGTTGCTCAAGAGCGTAGGACTGAAGTTGAGGTTCATCCTCTTCGGCCAAAAGAGCGAGCAGACCAGCTGGAAGAAGCCAGGAAAGGAAGGGGAGATGGGCTGGGTGTCAGCTTCGATCTCGACGCCCTTCTCTCCTTCTCCTCTCGACCTTCCTTCGTTGATATAATCTTTTAAACTCACCAGCTGATGACGGTTGGACTGCGATGGGCATAGTGAAGGGGGGTGGGGGTTGGTAGAGAAAGGTGGGGAGGGGGGGTGGTGATGGTTGAAGGGGAGAGAAAGGTCGAAGGCTGAGCGTCGTCCTCGTCTCGTTGGAGGAAGGGCAGAATCCTAATGCTCATTACAAACTCGTTTCCTTACTCCTTGTTGTCCCTTTTCCAGCGACGAGCCTTGATTTTCTTTCCTCCCAACATCCACTCCCTCTTCCCTCCCCTTTCTCCCCTTCCTCCTTTCTCTCTTTTCTCTCTCTCTCTCTCAGCATGTCGGAAGCTCGAAACCAAGAGAACCGTAGGGCAGGTTGGTAATCTCTTCTCTCTATACCCTGTTGAGAGGAGGAGGTGAGAGAAACAGAGAAGGAAAAGCACGAGCTGAAGATCTTTCCTCCTTCCTTCCTTCTTTTCGTTCCCCTTCGACTCCCTCCTCCATCAGGTTAGTACCGCTCTTCGTTCTCTACCGCGTCCTATTGAGCTCGACTATATGCTGACTTTGATTTCTTTACTTGTTCCCTTCTTTAGCCTACAAGTCGAAGTCCAACTTCACCCCCGCTGAGCTGAGAAGGCGTCGAGAGGAGCAGCAGGTTGAGATCAGGAAGGCCAAGGTAAGCAGCGGTCTACACTCTCGCGCGAGACATCTCGCGATACTACTGCTAGAGACCACGTCTTCAGCTGTATGCGAGCTCTGGGGTTGATGGCTGGAAGGAGAAGGAGTGAGGTGGCGAAAGAAAGGGGCTGTCAGGTCGACTCACTCGCAACGAGCCTCGTTTTGCTGACCTCTCTGTTCGCTTTTTCCTTTCTTCCTCTTTACAGCGAGAGGACTCTGTTGCCAAGCGTCGTAACTTCACTGCCTCCGCTGGAGATTCCGACGACGAGGGACCCGCTGGACCAGGAGAGGCTGGTGTACGTTTCCTTCACCTTCTCTCTTCTCCATCTCCTCCCTTCTCGTCCTCTGCTCAAGCTCATTCTTCCTCTTCTTCATCGTATGATTAGCTCGCCGACCTCCCCATGATGATCCAGGGAGTCTTCTCCGACAACGTCGACGCTCAACTTGATGCTACTACAAAGTTCAGGAAGTCAGTCCTTCGATTTGATTCGATTCCGCCTCCCTCCTCTTCCCTCGAGCTCAGAAGCTGATACAGTTATTTTTATCTCGAATAGGCTGCTCTCCAAGGAGAAGAACCCTCCTATCGAGCGAGTTATCGAGTGTGGAGTCGTCCCTCGGTTCGTTGAGTTCCTCCAGAGCGCTCACTCCATGATCCAGGTTCGTTTGAGCTTCCTTCCTTCCTTCCCTTCCCTCTCCCCTCTCCTCTCACACGAACTCGCCTTCCTCACCCCGCCCATATCGAACCCTGACCTCTTCCTCGTTCCCTTTCTTCTCCGATCAACAGTTCGAGGCTGCTTGGGCTCTCACCAACATCGCTTCGGGAACCTCGGATCACACCCAGGTCGTCATTCATGCCAACGCCGTCCCTCTCTTCATCCAGCTCCTCTCCTCGCCCGTTCTCGACGTCAGGGAGCAGGCCGTCTGGGCTCTCGGAAACATCGCCGGAGATTCGCCCAAGTGCCGAGACTACGTCCTCGAGCAGGGAGCGCTTCCTCCTCTCCTCGCCCTGTTGAACGAGAATCACAAGCTCTCCATGCTTAGGAACGCTACGTGGACCCTCAGCAACTTCTGTCGAGGAAAGAACCCTCAGCCCAACTGGGATCTTGTGAGTTCCTCGTTTCTGTCGGTGAAGAATTGAGCTCAGGAGGAAGGAAGGAAGGCCTCGACCTCGCAAAAGTCGAAACGAAGGAGAGCTGTTCGAGACGAGCTCAAGCTGAACCTTCTTCTACCATCTCATGCTTGCCTTCTCTGCAGATCTCTCCTGCTTTGACCGTCCTCACCAAGCTCATCTACTCGCTCGACGACGAGGTCCTCATCGACGCTTGCTGGGCCATCTCCGTGAGCTTTCCTCTTTCCCTCGCTCGTCCCCCCTCTCCCTTTCAATCGGGCTGATTCGTCTCTTCCTCTTCTCGTTATCTCTCTGTAGTACCTTTCTGATGGAACCAACGACAAGATCCAGGCTGTTATTGAGAGCGGTGTTTGCCGACGACTCGTGGACCTCTTGATGTTCGTTCCACCCTTCCTTCGCTCCTTCTCCTTCCGCCGCGTCTTCTCGACCCCATCTCGAACTCGAAGCTGAGCCTTTTCACCTTCGTTTCATCTCTTTTCTTAGGCACAACTCTACCTCCGTTCAGACTCCCGCTCTTCGATCCGTTGGAAACATCGTTACCGGAGACGATCTTCAGACTCAGGTCGTTATCGCTTCCGGAGCTCTCTCTGCCCTCCTCGCTCTTCTCTCGTCCTCGAAGGAGGGTATCAAGAAGGAGGCTTGCTGGACCATCTCCAACATCACCGCCGGAAGGTTCGTTTGCCTCTCTTTCTTCCCTCCTTCGGCCACTTGTCGCGTCGTCTGTCATCCCTTCGAGCTCGAGCTGACCTCACGTCGTCCTCTTTCTCTTCGATCTCACAGCCCTCACCAGATCCAGGCCATCATCGACGCCAACATCATCCCTCCTCTCATCAACATCCTCCAGACTGCCGATTTCAAGACCAAGAAGGAGGCGTGCTGGGCTCTCTCGAACGCTACCTCCGGAGGTCTCCAGGAGCCTGCTCAGATCCGGTACCTCGTCTCCCAGGGATGCATCAAGCCTCTCTGTGATCTTCTCAAGACCATGGACAACAAGATCATCCAGGTTGCGTGAGTCTCGAACTTTTTCTTCATCGTCCTTTCTCCTCGTCGCGACGAGGCTCGGATCGTTCCAGCGTTTCCCTCCCCTTTCGTCTTTCGAGTCACTGATCGACTCTTTTCGTCCTCTTATTTTCTTTCGTACTACAGTCTCGATGGTCTGGAGAACATCCTCAAGGTCGGAGAGCTCGACAAGGAGGCTCAGGGACCCGGAGGCCTCAACCAGTACGCTCAGTTCGTCGAGGAGGCCGGAGGAATGCACGCCATCCACAACCTGTACGTATCTACTTCCTGTTTTAGTCTCTTGAAGGTTGAGACCCTCGAGGGTTGTTGGCTCGATCAACGGAAGAAGAAGCGGCCGAATCAGACGCTGACCTCTTCCGTTCTTCTTCCTTCCCTCCTTTCCCGTCAACAGTCAGCACCACGAGAACCTCGAGATCTACAAGAAGTCGTTCTCCATCATGGACACCGTTCGTTTCCCTTTCCTTCGCCTCTTCTTGTTCTCTCGCGTCTTCGAAACTCGTCGCTGACCTCCTCTCCTTTCCTTCCTACCAACAGTACTTCCCCGAAGAGGACGAGGCTGGAGAGGAGACCGGAATCATGGCTCCCCAGGTCGATGGAGGAAACTACGCCTTTACCAGCGATCTCGCCGCTCCCCAAGGTGGATTCAGCTTCGGAGGACAGTAGAACAACGAACGAACCCTTTCTTGTTTTCGCTTCTGCTCTTTCCCATCTTTTAGTTCGTTCATCGTTTCCACACGTGTTTAGTTCCCTCTCGCTCTTTCTTGCTGTCTCGTTGGGCCTTTCTCCTTCTTTCTTTCGGTCGTTGGAAGGACGCGTCTCGCTTCTTCCTGCGTCTCCTTTTTAGTCGTTTCGTTTCGCTCCCTCCCCTCCCCTTTAGTCCCCACTACTTCTCCTCTTCTCATCGTTTGCTGCTTCTTTGCTTTCGTTCTCAATCTGCTCGGGAATCCTGCTCACGCTTTCCCCCAAAACTCGCTCCCCATCCACCACCCATCTCGTTACTCTCAGTATTCCCCTCATCTGCTTAGCAAAAACTACTCTCGCTTTTATTTTAGACACAACACACGTCCGCGTATTGTGGACGGTTTCGTCTCATTTCCATTTCTTTCGTTTCTCTACTTCTTTACCCGGCGACGTCTCTCTCGCTTCCAAAAGGCAGAAGCAGGGGGGACCGTCGTTCGTCTCCTTTTTTTGATCTTTCGCGTGTCAACTTTTCAAAATATGACCTTTCATGCCTCTGATGATTCTGAAGGAGAGAGAACGCAGCTGAGCTGAGAGGAGAAGGAGGGGAGGAGAAGGACGACGTCGACGCGTCCGAGATCACGGCCGGTGTGCCTTCTGGACTGATACGAGAAAGAGCTTCGAGGCTAAGCCAGCTCTCGGGAAGGGGCTTCACCCTCAGAAAGGCTGACGAGAAAATTGTGAGCCGAATGCTCGCCGTCCTTCAGGCGGCTGGCGGTTCCCTGCCTCTTGATCTGGTTCCTTCTTTGCGCTGAGGACCGAATAAAGTTTCCAGTCGTCGAGCTTCCTCACGTATGAGAGAATTCTTTACGTTGAACGAAAATCTCCTCTCCGCCGATTCGGGAGCAAGAGGAGAGCGAGACCGAGATGTGAGCTCAAGAAATCGAACCACTCTTCCCACCTCGGCCTCTCTGCTGGAGAAGAGGTTGAAGGTGATTTGCGTCCTTCCTTTCCTTCCAACCCCCTCCTTCTCCTTCTCTCTTCTTCTTCAGCTCGTTCGGATCTCGTCTTCGTTCACTCGGTCCACCTCGCCTTCGAATCCTCCGAAACTCCAAGGGTTCCCGATCTCCGTGAGTCGTTCGAAGAAGAGAAAAGAGCGAGCTCGTCTCGTCGTCCTTCTTCCTTCTCCTTCTGACTCTACTTGTTGCTCTTTCTCCACTTTGCAGACCTTCGCGACATCTCGATTTCGACGCTTAATAGAGTAGATCTCTAGAAACCGCCCAGCCTTCACCAACTTTTGTGAGTCGTTGCTTGCAGGATGAAGTCGAGATCGGAAGGAGGAATCGAGAGCTGACCTTCCTTCCCTCCCTCCCTCCGTTCCTCCTCTTGTTCAGATCTCCTTCGCAAGCCTCTTTCCACCATGGAGTACCTTCTCGACTTCGCGGACGAGCACGTCTTGGACAAAGCCTACGCCTACCTCCTCCCAGCGAAAGACTTCCTCCCCACCACCTCCTCCCTCCTCAAAGAAACCGCTTCAGCCCGACTCTCAAACTCCTCCACCTCCTCAACCCTCGCTTCCTTCGCCTCAACCCTCTACAAGCACATCCCTCATCCTCCAGTGGACCTCTCCAACGCCCTCACCTCCCCGCTCGCCTCGGCCTGGCCTCGAGACTACATCCCTCGTCAATTCGCCTCCCTCTACCTCATCACCCTCCTCGGAATCGTTCTCATGTACTTCTCCATCGCCACCATGTCCTACTACTTCATCTTCAACCACGAGATGATGAACCACCCTCGGTTCCTCAAAGGACAGGTCAAGATGGAGATCAAGTCGTCGTGTATCGCCTTCCCTTGGATCACCTTGATGACCGTCCCTTGGTTCGTCGCGGAAGTACGAGGCTATGGATCTTACTACAACAAGATCGAGGACTATGGAATCGCCTATGCGATTTTCTCGATCCCCTTCTTCCTGCTGTTCACCGACACGGCCATCTACTGGATCCACAGGATCGAGCACCACCCTTCGATCTACAAGCACGTCCACAAGCCTCATCACAAGTGGATCAGTGAGTTCTCGTCACGTCTCTCGTTCTTTCCCTCGTTCGCTTCTCCGTTCACTGACGGCAAACTTACTCCTTTTCGTCCTTAGTCCCTACTCCCTTCGCCTCCCACGCTTTCCACCCTCTCGACGGATACGTTCAATCGGTCCCTTACCATCTCTTCCCTGCCCTCTTCCCTCTTCACAAGAAGATCTACCTCGGACTCTTCACAGGTTCGTTGTCCTTCTTCCTACTCTTCTGGGAACCTTCGGTATTGACTCTGCCCCTTTCTGTTCTGCAGCCGTCAACTTCTGGAGTATCTTCGTGCGTGTCGATTTCGTCGTCCTTCGCGTTTGTTTCGAGCTTCGATCTGACTTCCTTCTCTTCGTCGCCTAATTATTTTTCTCGTACAGATCCACGACTCCGATATGGTCACCGGAAGTCGGTTCGAGAAGGTGGGTCGAAAGCAGCTCGATCTGTTCTCGTTCGCTCGAACTGACCTCCCTTCCGCTCCTCTCACCCTCTCAGATCATCAACGGACCCGCTCACCACACCCTCCACCACCTCTACTTCACCGTCAACTACGGACAGGTCAGTCCCCGTCCCTTTCTCTCCTTTCTCTCTCTCGCTCGCTCGCTCATCTCGAACCTCGAACCTAACGACGACGCGTCCTTCTCCCTTTCTCTCCCTCCAGTACTTCACTCTCTCCGATCGACTGGGGAACAGCTACCGTCAACCAGCGCCCGAGCTCGACCCCATTCACGAGGTCAACAGGCGCAAGGAGGCTCAGCTGCTGGAACAGAAGCTCAAGGCAGAGTAGATGAGTTTCGTTTCGGTCGGGGACGTTTTTTGGTTTGCTTTTTTCGGAACTCATCTTCGCTTCACAGTACTTTAGATTTCTTAGAGGAAGAGACACTTGCTTTCTGCTTCACGTTTGATTTATATAGTTTGCGCTTTTTGGTGATACCCTCATGTTTTTCTCTGCTGGTTTGACGGAGGAGCTGGAGAGAAAGGAAAGGGAACGAGAGCTGGGACGCGTTTCCCCTCTGCCCGCTGCACCAGCTCTTCTATCCTTGCCCTTCCCATCGTCAGTATAATATCTCTGTGCCAGCTCGAAAAGACGTGGTAGCTCGAGCATCTGCTCGAAGCTGCGAGAACGGATTTCTTCTGCTTCGTCGAGCCGCCTCGGTCTCTACGTTGCTGCTTTATAATCAGGCTCTCGCATCGGGATTCGCTGTGATTAGCAGAGCTCGACCAAGTATTTCTGTACTAGAACGTTCGAGACCGACCCTCCGACACGTCGAAGGCTGCGTTTTGGGGCAAGAGGGAGGTCCGTCGAGGTCGGGCGCGTTCGTTTGGTTTCCAAGGCCTTTCTCTTCCTCCTCTCCCTCTCTCGCGTCGCTCTCGCCTGCTTTCCTTCGAAGAGTCCAAAGACTTCAAACGAATGACGAGGTTTCGCAGTTTTTCACCTGTGCCCTTTTGTTTTTGACCCGGCGATCCAGCTCGATGTCTTACCGGCCTCTTCATTGTCCGTTTCAAAGCTCTCGCTGACAGAGACCTCCACTCTGGTCGGCCTCCCCCTCTGTTTCGTAGGTATCTCGTCATCAAAGCCCATCGACCTCCAAAACGTGCAGTTGAAAAACAGCCAACGTTCGACTCTCCTCTTTTCGCTCTCAACCACCACAACAACCAAAACAAAAACTTCGAGCTCGTTCTCTCTCATCTCATCTCTACCACTCCCCAATCAACCAACCACCCTCACCTCCAAACTTCAACCTCCCCTTCACCATGTCCGCTGCTCCCTCTTCCTCCTCTCGACTTTTCCAGCCCATCCAGCTTGGAAACAAAACGGTCCACCGAATCGCTATGGCTCCCTTGACCCGAATGAGGGCTAAGGATGGACAGGTCCCTGGAGATTTCGCTGCTGAGGTGAGTCTTCTGCGTCGTCCTGAAGGAAGAGAGTTTGACCTCGAAGCTAACGTCGATTCGACCCCTCCTTCCCTCGTCTTCCACGTTTCCCTTCCCCTCTCTAGTACTACGAGCAACGAGGTGAGTTTTCATGTCCTATCTAGAGGCCTAGCTTTCGATACGCTCTCTCTGCACTCGTTCAACGCTCGAAGGGGCGTTCGGAGGGAAGGAGAAACATGAAGGAGCTCGCTGACTTTCTTCTCCTCCCTCTCCCTCTCTCTTTCTTTCCTCAGCTTCCAAGGGAGGATTCATTCTTACCGAGGCTACTTTCATCTCTCTCGAGTCCGGAGGATACCCTGGTGCTCCTGGTACGTTTTTTTTGTCTTTGCCTTTTTCACCAGACCTCGCATCGGCAGAGATTAGATCCGAGCTCGACGTGGTCCTGACGACGCCTTTCTCTTTCCCTTCTTCTCTCCTTCGCTTTGCCCCGCTACAGGAATCTGGTCTCCTGAGCAGATCACTGGATGGAAAGAGATTACCTCCCGAGTTCACGCCAAGGTTCGTCGCACATTCGTCTCGTCCACTTGAGGAGGAGAGGGAAAGGCGAAGAGGAAACAGACAGCGGTAGATGTAGAAGCTGACTCTTTCCCCCTCTCTCTTTCTACCCCTTTTTCCTATACATCAGGGAGGTGTCATCTACCTGCAGATGTGGGCTCTCGGTCGAGCCAACCAGGGCGGACACGCTGGAGTCGAGACCGTCTCCGCCTCCCCTCTGCCTCTTGCCGGAACCACCATCATCCCTCGAGAGCTCACTGTTGAGGACATCGCTCGATACGTCGCCGCCTACAAGCAGGCTGCTCTCAACGCCATCGAGGCTGGATTCGACGGAGTGGAGATCCGTACGTCGCGCTTCGTTCTTCCCGCTTCCTTCCTCTTCCTCCCGCTCTCCTTCTCGCTTTCGCTGACCGTACTTCTTCCTTCCGTCCCATTCTATAGACAACGCCAACGGATACCTTCTCGATCAGTTCCTCCAGACCGTCTCTAACAAGCGAACCGACTCGTACGGAGGATCTTTCGAGAACCGATCTCGATTCACTCGAGAGGTCGTCAAGGCCGTCACGGAGGCTATCGGACAGGAGAAGACTGGTATCAGGTTCTCGCCTTGGTCTACTTTCCAGGTAAGTCTTCTTCCGTTCTCAATATGCTCTCCGTCTCCTCGGTCGTGAGACTGACCTCCCGACCTCTTTCTCGTTTCCCCCTCTCAGGACCAGCAGGAGAAGAACCCCGTCGAGACCACCTTCGGTCCCATCACCAAGTCTCTGGTCGAGTTGTTCCCCAAGCTCGCTTACGTCCATTTCGTCGAGGCCGCTGCGTGGGGAGGAGCTGGAAACAAGACCTTCGACGCTGATGGACTCGACGCTGGAGTGAGGCCTTCAAACGACGTCGTGAGTCTTCATCTTCCTCTCCTTCCGTATCCTCTTCTGCATCGCTTTCATCTTGGCTGACCCTCATTCCTCCTCTCTTTCCAGTTCCGAGCCATCGTCCGAGGAATCGACCCTTCCACTCTCCCCAAGGAGGACACCACCGTTTTCCCCGACCCCGACGCGTCCCACCCCACCGTCTTCCTCTCCGCCAGTGGTTTCGACCGAGACAACGCCGCTCCTCACGCCGATAGGACTGGAGATGTCGTCGTCTTCGGACGATACTTTATCGCCAACCCAGATCTCCCCGAGCGAATCAAGCAGGGAGTCGACTTCACCAAGTACAACAGGGACACTTTCTACACTCCCGGACCCGTTGGATACACCGATTACCCTACCGCTACCAAGGTCCAGGCTTAGATCAACGGTTCGCGGCGTCGTCTCTCTTCTCTTTCCTTGGACTTTTAGATTTCACTCTAGAGGATCCGGATCGTCTCTTGCTACAGCATCTTCTCGCACTACTAGACTTATCTACTTCATGAGCTTTACGATTTTTACTCCCTCGGGTCGGTCTGAAAGCAAGGGAAGCGAAGGAGAGGAGCGACGAACGACGAGTCTGGGCGGAGGAAGAGAAATCAATCGACTGCACTTCTCTCGTAGGTACTAGGAACACACGATCTTCGACACCACTCCTCATACAACCTCGCACATCTCCCAACTACCTCCAGCATCTTCAAGCTCGTCCCTCTCTTCCTCAAACTTCCAAACCAGCTCCTTCGCTCTCGCGACTGACTCCGCGTCGTCGTCCGATTGCGCAACGAGCAGGATCCAGGGTCCTCCTCCGAAGCGTTCGCTGAGTGAAGAGAGGCGAGGGAGAGCACCGAGCTCATGAAAATGCTGAGAGAGGTTCCTTTGAGTGAGTGGTAGGTGGACAAATCGAGATTGGGGGCGAGAAGGGGGAGGACGATGGTGATTCGAGCGAGGGAAGACGAGGAAAGGGTTCCGCTGGGGAAGAATCCTCCTGCGAGAGAGTCACGAGCGACGCTCTCGAACTCAGTGGAGGTTACGGCGAGGGTAGCGGTGAAGACGAGATCTCGTCCGAGGTAGGGACGAAGGGAGGGAGGCTGAGAGGGAGATGAGGTCGAGGTCAGCAGCTGTTCAGTTTTCGACGATCGTGACGGGAAAAAAGAAGCAACGATTCACGGTCTCGAAGAAGAACACGCTCTGCCACTGTTTGAAGGTCAAGAGTGAGACGTTCGTGTAGAGAAAAGGACCAACGACGCGAAGGCAGCTGCGAGAGACGCGAGTCAGGGCAGCCAGCGTGTTTGGGTCGACGACGTGATCGAGAACCCATAGAAGGATCTGAAAACGACAGAAGAATAGATATGAAGAGATTGTCAGCCTTGAACGAGGGAGAGAGACGCAAAGGAGAACAAGCAGGGAGGCGATGTACAGTCATCCAAAGTCTGCCTGAGCTCCCGCTCCTCTTGACCTTCTTCTCCTTCGAACGAGCTCCATGATCCGAGGAAGGGACTCGTCTTTCCCGACGACGCACACCATCCGTGGTTGTTGTCTCCTGAGGATGAGATCCACTCGAGCTCGACGGTCTCGTTCTCTTCGACTTCGGCGACGCGTCCTCGGTTTCGATCGACTTCGAACCTGATGCTGGCTTCCTCTTCCTACCTGGACTTGAGGTTGGTTGAGCTATTGAGACTACTTTGAATCGATTCTGAGCGGTAGGGACGGCGTCGTTTCGGCGAGACGGTGGTTGGAAAGGGGAGCGGGGGGGAGAGAGGAGGGGCGAGGCGGAGAAGCAGTGGTTGAGCCTGGTGGAAGGGGAAAGACGTATCCGCTGCTGGAGAGTGTGTAGGGTGAAAAGTTTGTTGAGGGAGGAGGTGGTTTGTAGAGCGTGGTTGGATTGGCGACCTTGGGTGTTCGTCGAAGTTTCCCCTTCGATTCCATCTCCTTCGCCATCTTCTCCTTCTTCTTGACGTCGAACCAACTCTCCCTCTTCCCATCAGCCGCCACCGGACAAGACGCCTCTCCGTGCTCAGTCTCGTTTCTCGTTTCACGGCCTCCCTCCGTAGTGACCATTGACGAGCCTCCGTCTCCTCCTCGACTGGCGGGGGTCTCGACGACGCTCTTCGCTCCTTGATCCGACTCGTTTGAGATCGATACCTGTTCGAAGATGTTCGAGAGCTTCTCCGTCGTCTTCGACGCTTGGTCTGCTTCGTCCACGATCGTCCTCTCCTCGTCGACGCTTCCTTCTGTGCTCCTCCTCGACGTCGAGCTCCTCTTTCCGAACGACGCGATCTGCTCCTGAGGACGAGGATACCAGCGGTTGATCAAAGTTGGATGAGGATGAGATGGTGGTCGAAAGGTTGGGAGAGGGTCTGAAAGGGGATGGAGAGGCTTTGAGCGTGGTGGGTCGACCGTGGTCGGACGACGCGGGTGAGGGATCCTTCGATACGAAAGGGATGTTCGACGGACCGTACGGCGTCCACGAGCGTTGAGAGACGGTAAGAGAGGCCGTTCGAGGGAAAGAAGACGTTCGAGGCTCGGACGGGGAGGGATGGATGGGGAGAGCTGGCTGTTGGGACGACGACGTCGTGGATCCGAAATGGCTTGGCCTAGTCCTCTTGTGCCTGAGCTGAGCAGCGGTTTGAAAAGCTGTGGTGAAGAAGGAGGGAGGATCGGGTAGTGAGGTCGGCCAAGGATGCTGATGGAGAGAGGAAATGGTGGTCGAGATTGTGTGTTTGGCGGAGGAAGAAGGAGCGTTGGGTGGGGTAGGAGCCAGTAGAGGGTTTGGACGAGGGATAGGAACTGGGGGACGGTATTTCGGTTGGAACTTCCTCTTGATGCTGGCTGCCGGGGGGAGGGACGAGGAAGAGGGAGGAGGACGGGATGCTTCCGACGACGAAGAGCTGTTGATCCTCTCCTGCTCCTTCTCCCCTCCCAGATCCGACTGATCCTTGTTCAAGACCTCGAGCATCTCCTCGGCGCCTGCCTCGTCGTGAGGGGATGCTGATTTCTCGACTGCTGCATCGTTGGTCCTGCTGGGAGACGAAGAGATGGAAAGGAGGGTGAATCGGACGGTGTGTGCGACGGCGGGCGAGGAGTGCTGGAAGCGAGGGTTGGAGGGGTTCTGCTCGTTCACTGATGGGAGAGGGAAAAAGGTGAACCCAAACTAGATCAGCTCAAATTCCGCTGCCACCCCAGATCTCCGAAAGGGAGGAAGAGGAACAAGCGAAAGGAGAAGAGAGGGAAGGGAAAGGTCGAGCTCACCATCCTCCATACTAATATCCCTCTCCCCACTTCCTCCCTGCGTCTTCGAGCAAGATATCTCAATCTTCTGCTCTTTGGTAGCTCCCGTCTTCTTCCTGACGAGTTCCGACACACTCTCGAAGGTCCATTCGTCTGTAGATTGGAGAAGGATAGAAGGTCAGCCTGCTCGCTCTCGCTTCCTCCCTCCCTCTCTCCTCGTCCCCCTCCCTTCCTGCTGGCTTCTCGTTCAGTGGCACTCGTCTAGTCGGAACGAGCGAGCAAGAGACTCACGCTGTACCAATCTCTGCCAACACCGCTGCTTCCCCTTCGAATCTATCCCTCTGATCTCAAACAGACTCCCCTGCTCGAAGTTCGGCCAGCTCTCGTCCTCCGTCTCCTCCTGCGAAGCTTCTGCTCCACTGGTTTCCAGACTAGCCATCTTGCGTCGAGGTTGTTGAGGTTGGAACTCGGCGGGTGGGACGTCAAGCTCCAAAGGCGAGGGCGCGAAGGAAGGGGCGGGGTGGACGTTGAAGGAAGGACGCAAGTCAGTCGAACTTCCAGGTGAAAGTCGAGGGCGACGTTGCTTCCTTCTCTCAGGAGCAAAGAGTCGGTATGATCGTGAATATCGTTCAGAGACTGTGATAAAGACGAGAGCAGGAGATTCGAGAAACCGGGAGCGAGAAAGGGAAAACAACGCCGAGAAACAACAACGAAATTGCAAGTAGGGAAAACACGACGGGACGAGACGAGGAGACAGAAGGAGGCTACGAGAACAGAGCATGAAACGAGAGGGAGAGCATAGAAGACTAGAGCTAGAGATACATAGTTGTATACAACCGAAACGAGACCAGGAGACGAGAGAAAGCGAAAACGACACGCGACGCGACGAGGCTCCTCTCCTCCTCGTCCCCTTCCTTCCTTTCTCACCACCTTCCTCTCTCAGTGCATAATCTACGTGGTAATGTAGAATATCGCGTCTGCTCTGGTGTCGACAGACGCTTAAGCCGCGATCCAGATCTGCTTCTCGACGGCGACGTTGTCCTCCTCGGTTGGAGATCCGCCTCGAGGAGTTGAAGGAGCGAGGGAGGATTCGATGGAGGAAATGGACAATTGGGGTGAGAGAGGAAAAAAGAGGGATTCGAGGGGAGAGGGGAGAGGAGGAAGGTGTTTGTTGAGGGGGATGGGAGGAGCGACGACGGAGTTTCGAAGGGGAGAAGGTCGAGAACTGAAGGTTTGGAGGCGAGGTATATGGCCAGCTTTGTTTCGAGGAGGAGACTTGATGAGTTTAACGTCTGAGGGGAGGAGAAGGTCGAAGCGGGAGGAATCAGCATGGAGAGAGAAGGGGAAGCGGAAGACACGAGCGAGGAAGAAGGCAGATCTTCGACCTCTCGGAGAGACGATCACGAATGAACTGAGGGACTCGAAAAACAAGGAATTTTTTCTCCGCTTCAAACTACCTGAAAATCATGGCCTCATCCTCCCCAGCCTCGTCCTCGTCCTCCATCTCGTCTTCATCCAACTCGAACGACGCGAAGAGGAGCTTGAAGGGCAGTTGTTGAACGGGAGCGATCTCGTCGCCTTGAGCGATCTCGATCTCGATCAGTTCTTTGACGTCCGTGTTGAGAGTGCTGTATAGTCGTTCGGAGGGCAAGGAGATGGGCAAAGGTCGACGAGATGGACTCAGGGAGGGAGGGAGGAGAAGTCGATGCGAAACGTCGCTGCTGAGGAGGATGAAGGAGCTGAATGTATCTCGCAACCCGGTGGAGCGCAAGACCAGGCTGTATTCAGAGGAAGATGCAGTTCCTGATGGTCGTCGTCTAAGAGGAAAGGCCGAAGGAACTTTCAACTTTGGTCGAGCTCACCTCCCTCTTCCCTTCCCTCTCAACCCTAACGACCTTCCCTCGACCTCACATCTTCCCTTGGCCTAGCCATCGCCCTTCCAAATTGTCAAGAAGCAGTTCGAGTATGCCTTGAAGAGGTAGCAACACGCCAGGAACTCTCCAAGGCTCGGTCTGCCTCTTGAGTCTCCATCCACTGAATGTCGAGATCTCGGAAGCTTCCCCGTCGTCGCTAGATCACAGGCTCGCAGAGAGTTGCTCGCGGGAATATTTTCAATCGTGAGTACCTTTTCTTCTTCGGTTCTCGGATCTCTGGGCTTTGAGCTTGTTGTGGCAGAGAGGAGGAGAGCGAGAAGGAAGGAAGAGAGAGACGAAGCTCTGGCGCCGTGCTCGCTCTTGCGCTAGATAGACAGGCAATGATTCGGTAGCTACGACCTCATCTGAAGTCCCTGAGTCGGTCATTAGGGAATCTTTGTGGATTCTAGAGTCTGGGAGTGCGTCGAAGGAGATAAGGAAGGAGGAGCCGTTCGTGAGCTTCGAGCTCTTTCCCTCTTTGTAGCCATGCTGATTTCTCCCCTTTTCGGGCTCGTTAAAGCCAGGTGAAACCACAGGAACCCACCAAGATGCCTTCAGACCTGGAGAAGAACAGAGAATAGACAGGAGGGGCGGTTGGAAGCAGAGTAATCTTCGATGTGAGCTCGACCTCTCCTCTTCTCCTCCTTTTTCCTCTCCCCGTTCTGCCTCCCGTCTGTCGATTCTCCCGAACGTTGCTCCCCGTCGTTTCCGGCTCTGACCCAAAGATCCTGTGAAGGTCGTCGAGTTTACTCGGACCTGCTGCAGATCTTTCTCGTTTGGTCCTTCCTTCCCTCCTTCTCGAAGCAGGCCACGCCCAACTTCCCTCGGTCTCTCAGCGATCCTCCGATCGGCCTCTCAGCGGCCTCCGATGCTAGGAGAGATGGAATCGCCAGCTCGACTCTCCTTCGAAGAGTGTGTTGGGGTCGTCTTTGGGTTGGTTTCGACGCGACTCTGTCGGTCACTCCTCTCGCTGTCGACGCGTCGCCTTTCCTCAAACGTACCAAACTACTTTTGTTCGTCCTCCTACGACTTCTCTGGCTTTGGCATCTTCTGTCAAGCTAGTTGAAGAGTCGAATTTAACCCTTTCTCCCCTGATTTACTCAGACTGTTTCGAAAGGACGGTGACCTCTCTCTCCCGACGGTCACAGGTTGACTTCGTTTCTCTTTCTACCCACCAACCACCACCCCAACTCAACCACCAGAACCTCCCTATCACCTATGTCTACCACCTTCTCAGGCGACATCACCGTCACCGTGAGCTCTCGTCGTTCTCGTTCCTGTCAGGTGGTCTATTTGGACTTTCACCTCGAGCTCACCCCCCTCCCTTCTTTTTCCTTGCCGTCCTTCTTCCCTTCTCTCTTTTTATATAGGCTTACCTCATTTCTCGGTGAGCATCTTCCTTCAATCTCTAGACATCTGCTACGTTTAGGCGGTTCGACGCGCCCTCGAGCTGACCTTTTTGAACCTTTGTTGTCCTCCTTTTCACCTTTCTTCGCTCACGCAGACTCGTCCAGTTGAACGTCAAGACCGTCTTCGGTGTGCCTGGAGACTTCAATCTTGAGATGCTCGGTTGGCCCTCTGCCTGCTTCCTATCGTTTTGGGGAATCGAAGAAGTTAAGCTCACCTCCCCGCCTCCTCCTTTCGCCTTCTCAGACTACATCGAGGATTGCGAGGACCTCCTCTGGGCCGGAAACGCCAACGAGCTTAACGCTGCTTATGCTGCTGATGTGAGGAAGCCTTTCATCTTCCATTTTTTTTTGGCGACACAACGCTCGATCTGATCATCGCCTCTCGCCGTTTCATCCAGGGTTACGCTCGAGTCTCGAAGGGACTTGCCGTCCTCGTCACTACCTTCGGAGTTCGTTCTTGCTTATCTGTCCCCTTGTGAACCGGAAGCTGATGAATCTTCTCTTATCTTTCGACCAGGTCGGAGAAATCTCTGCTCTGAACGGCGTCGCTGGGATGTGAGCTCGAATCTCCCCCTTTCGTCACTCGAATCGTCGCTCACGCCTCCTTCGTGCTTCTTCCTGCTTTCAGGATGGCCGAGCGACTTCCTCTGCTTCACATCGTCGGTATGCCATCTACCAAGCTTCAATCCTCTCGAGCTTTGCTTCATCGTGAGTTTGTCTTCTTCCCGTTCGGGCGAAGCGACGCGTCGTCTGCTCGAGCTGACCTCGTCCCTCGTTCGCCTCCTCTTCTCTCTCAGACACCCTCGGAGACGGTCGATTCAACGAGTTCGAACTCATGTCAGGTCAGATCACCGCTCACACTGCTAGGCTTCAGCGAGCTGAGGGAGCTGGAGAGCTCATCGACGAGCTCATCAAGGTCGCCCTCAAGGAGTGCAGGTGCGTCTTCCTCTCTCCTTTAACATCTTCTTCGAGCTTCAGCTGACTCTCACACCTTTTTGTCTATAGGCCCGTCTACCTCGCTTTCCCCACCGATCTCAACCACGTCAAAATTCCCGCCGATCGATTGAACACCCTCCTCCCCTCTCCCGCTTCCTCTCCTCCTCCCGCCTCCGCCGCCGATATCACTCTCGAAGGACCTGCGAAGGAATTCATCGACAAAGTCGTCGAGCTGTACGAGAAGGCCGTGGATCCCATCGTTCTCGTCGATGTTTTCGCCAGTCGATTCGGGTGCGTCGACGCGTCTTCTTCTCGCTCCTCCACGATCTCTCGGCTGATCTCACTCCTCGTTCTCTCGGTCTGTAGGATGGAAGACTGGGCTCTCCAACTCGTCGAGGGGACGGGCATGACCTTCTTCCAGACCCCTATGGGAAAAGCTTCCTTGGACGAGACTCATCCTCAGTACGGAGGCTGCTACCGTTCGTCTCCTTTCTCTTCCTTGCTTCTCGTTTCCCCTCCATGAGCTCTTCACTAATCTTGTTTTCTTGTCTTCTCTTCCAGTCGGTTCCAACTCGTTCCCCGCCGTCCAGAACCTCGTCGAGAAGGCCGATCTCGTCATCTCCCTCGGATCCCTGCTCACCGACGTGAACTCTGGAGGATTCTCTGTCGGAATCGACCAGGATTCCCTCGTCGAGTTTCAACCGGACTGCTTGAAGATTGGGTGGGTCTATGTCTCCTTCTTCCCTCTCTCAGCTCTTCGGATCTCGATGCTCACTGTCGCTCCCCTTCGATTCTCGGATCGTTTTCCACAGACTCTCCGTCTACCCTTCCCTCTCCATTCGAGACGTCCTTCCCATCCTCGTCAAGCGGCTTGCTACTCTTTCCAAGAAGACGCGATTCCTAAACGGTGCTGCGAAGAGGAAGAACGGCGTCGTCGTCGTTCCAAACGCTGAGGACGAGGCGGACGAGGCCAAGTTCGGCAAGGGAGTCATCACTCAGAAATACCTCTGGCCTCGAATGCAGAAGTTCTTCCAGGAAGGGGATGTGATCCTCGCTGAGAGTGGTACTGCTGGTACGTTTCTTCCCCTTCAACACGCGTCGCTTCTTCTTTCGATCTCTCTTTTCTGACTGGTCTCTTCTTCTTCCTTCGCTTGCACCTTTACCAGTTTTTGCTACCTTCGATATCCCCTATCCCAAGGGTGCTACGTCGTTGACTCAAATCCTTTGGGGAGCAATCGGGTGGTCGGTCGGAGCGACTCTCGGAGCTGCCATGGCTGTTCGAGAGTCCAAGCAGGAAGATCGAAGGACGGTTCTTCTCTGTGGGGATGGTGCTCTCCAGCTCAGTCTTCAGGAGATTGGAACTATGATTCGACAGTGAGTCTGATCTCTCTTTCGCCTTCTCGTCTCCTTTCGTTTTGAAACGGCGACTGATCCTTTCCCTCCCCATCTTCTTCTTCTTCCTTCGCAGAGGTCTTACTCCCTTCCTCTTCATCCTCAACAACGATGGTTACGAGATCGAACGACAGGTACGTTTCCTTTCTCTCATCGATCTCGTCCCTCCCGCTTGACGCGTCTCCTCCCTTCCTCTGACGCTGACTTCTTTCCCTTCTTCTGATACGGTCTCCTCGTTCCAGATCCACGGAATCACAGCCAAGTACAACAACATCCAACCCTACAACCACTCCCTGCTTCTCGACTTCCTCTCCCCAGTCTCCGAGAACGACGATGCGCCTCCCTCAACGAAGAGGAGGTACCATCGAGTCTCGACCCGAAACCAACTCGACAACTTGCTCAAAGATCCCGAGTTTCAAGCTGGAAACGTCATCCAGCTCATCGAGATCATGATGCCTCGAAACGATGGTGAGCTCTTGTTTCCCTCGCTGCTTCGATTTTCGACTCGACGCGACGTTGGCTGACCTCTTTCCCCATCTTCTCTTCCTTTCACTCCCACAGCTCCACGAACTCTTCTCACTCAGGCAAAGATCATTTCGAAGATCAACGGAACCGTGTAGATATCTTTCTCGTCCAACACGGACCTCTCTTTCCTTTGCTGTTTTCTCTTCTACCCTCTTCACGATTGCTACTGTATTCTCGGACGCTTTTCTATACTATCACGGCTAATATTTGACGATCTACTCTGCTCTTCCTTGAATGCTCGCTCTCTCTCGTTCTCGAAAAAGTCTCGAAGTGATCGACGGCGTCGCTGAAAGATACGATCATGGGATAACCGGTATCCGAAGAGAAGGAGAAACTACGAAAATAACGTCCAGGTCGTGAGTGAGTAAAGTAGAGAATCGAGACAGCGGATAAGAGACGAAGGCGAGCGTCCTCAAAAGTCTCAAAGAATTAGCCTCCTCCTCCTCAGACGATGCGGCAGGCTCGGCGGCCGAAGAAGCCTGTCAAAGGGACGGAAAGTTGTAATCAGCGTTGGTTTCGAGTGAGAGAGTCAAAAGGAGAGGAACGTACAGCGATCTTGGAGACGGCGGGAGGCGACGCGTCGACGGGACTGAAACCTCAGCGCAGAAACCCCGTCGGCAGGTAAGGTGAAGTACCAGATTTCTTTCGACTATCTAGAAGAAGATCAGACAAGTTTAGAAAACATAATAGTTGTACGAGGAGAAAAACAGATGAAAAGAAACAGCAATCCTCGAATCGATCCCCGTCGCGTCTACCCCTCCCGCTCACGCTCCTCCTCCTTCACCTGCCTCCGGTTCTCCTTCCTTCTTCGGACGCTTGATGACAGGTCGACCTCCTGGAAGACCCGAAGCAGGCGTAGCGATGGCAGCGGCAGCGTTGAGTCGAGCGAGAAGAGGGGTCGTTCCAGGTGTGGGCGAAGGGGCGGAATCCTCCTCTCTCGGACGTTTCGTCGCTCCTCCAGATGGTTGAAGAGCTTCCATCGCTGTGAGAAGAGCGAAAGTGAAGGGGGAAACGTCAGTGATAGATCGAGACGAGAGTACAGGATACAAACGAATCGAACTGACCTCCACTGAAGAGGTTCCCTGGGGGTTTCCTCGCTCCTCCTCGACCCGCTCCCGCTCCTGTTGCTCCTCCCCTCGTCGCCGTTCCTGTCGTCGCTCCTCCTCTCGTCGAAGGTCCACCGGGAGCTGCACCTCCTCGTCCTCGTCCACCAGCGGCCGTCGAAGCGCCTCGGATGGATGCTCCTCCTCCGGGAGCCGTAGGGACAGCGGTTCCTCCGATCGAGGCTCGTTGACGCGTCGTAGGTCCTGTGGGAGTTGGAGGAAGGGTCGAAGCACCGGCTGCTGCCGTGGAGGTAGAAGCCTGAGGTTGCCGAGGTGGGATGGGGACGGCTCGAGCTCCTCCTGTGGGATTGGGTCGGGTCGGAGGAGAGGGAACGACTGGGGAAGCGGAGATCTTGGCCTGAGCCTCAGCGAGCTGCTGCTTGAGAGCGAGGTTCTCCTTTGTCAGGTCCGCCTTCTGGGTCTTGACTCGATCGAGAGCTCCCTTCTGAGCAGCGGTTTTGCTTCCCGCTTCCCTCTTCTCCCTCTCGACAGCGTCCCGAACGGCGACCTCGATCTCGGCCTTCCTGGCTTCCAAGTCCTCGGGAACGACGGGTGCTGGTGTGGAAGTCGAAGGTGCTGCTGCCGCTGCTGTTGCTGCCTTGAGAGCCTCCTCGTGAAGACGGTTGAGCTCGGTCTCTCGTGCTTCGACGGCGGCTTTGACGGCTGTCTCGATCTCCTTGGGGTCGGTCGGGGTAGGGACTGCTGGTGCTGGAGGGGGAGGTGGTGGAAGAGCGGCGATGGCGGACTTGACTGCTTCCTCGACGGTCGACTTGGTCTTCTCGGAGAGTTCCTTCTCTCGAGCGGCGAGCTGAGCGGCGTGAGCCTCCTGGAGTTCCGATTCTCGAGCGGTGACGGCGTTCTTGACGGCGAGATCGACGTCGACGGTTGGTGTAGGTTCCGAAGAGGTAGCAGGAGCAGCGGGAGGAGCGACCGAGGCGAGTTCTTCTCGGACTTGTCGTTCTCGAGCGGCCAGAGCTTCCTCGTGCGACGTCTGAAGCTGAGCGACGGCTGCTTGAACTGCTGAGTCGATGACGTCCTGGGCCACGGGGGGAGGAGGAGGAGGAGCTGCTGGATCAGAGTCGGTGGTGGCGGTTGTAGTGGTGGTAGGAGGAGGGTTGGCCTGAGCTTCAGCGAGCTGAGCCTGGAGGGCGGCGATCTGGAGATCCGTCTCCTCCATCTTCTTCGCATTCGATTTCGAGAGGATGCTGAGCCGTTTCTGGAATCGCAACGAGAAAGATCGTCAGCGTGAAGGAGACAGCAGGTATATAGAAGGACGAAACTGAACGTACGGCGTCCTTGAAGACGGTCTCGTATCGAGACCTCTCGGAGGTAACGTAGGCGGCCTTCGCCTTGAGGAACTGCTCCTGCTGCTCCTTCAGTTTGGCATCGATGTCGGTGATGGCAAGTTTAGCTTTAGTAGAGTCGAGTTCGGCTTCCAGTTCGGTCTGGATCGAAGCCAGAGGTCAAGAGTCAACGGGAATCGAAGACGACGGAGAAGGCAGGAAGGGAACGAACAATCTTCCGTTGAGTGTCTGGATCTGAAGGTGTAGCGGTCTGAGCGAGCCGAAGTAGCTCCTTGAGGTTGTCTCTCTCGGTGCTAAGATCCGTCTGAGAGAAAGAGAAGAGAAAGAGTCAGTACATTAAGAAAGGAAACGAAGACGAAGACGTGAACTGACGATTCGTTGGTCGACGGGAACTCCAGAAGTGGTAGCAGCGTCCGTAGCAGCCTTGAGCTGAGCAGCAAGAGAGTCTCGTTCCGACTTGGTTTTCTCCTGTAGAAGATGTAAAGGAAGGAGGTCAGGGGCGGGCTCGAGGTATCGAAGAGGAAGAGAAAGGACGAACGAGTTCGGCTCGAAGTTGAGGAGGGACAGGCAGCGAGGAGGGAGCAGCAGGAGTAGCCTTGATTTTAGCGAGGAGAGTGTTTCGCTCGGTCTCTAGAGAAGCCTGGATGAGACGGAGCAGAGAAAGAAGCGGTCAGTCAACGAGAGAGAAAAGAGGGAAAGTGAAGACGACGCGACTCACGACCTTCTCGAGAAGAGGAGCGGCAGCCAGGGCCTTGGGCTCGACCATCGACAACTTGACTCGAAGCCTATCGTACTCGGTGGACTTGATCTGAAGCTGTTTGGAAGCGAGCGTAGCCTCGTTGGTCTTGTTCTGGAGTTCCGTCGTGTGCTGAGCGATCTGGTCGGTGAGGGCCTTGATCTCGGCGGCGGACTGGTTTCGTTCGGCCGTCCTCTTGCCCATGAACTCCTGGAACTTGAGTCGATCGGTCTCGGACTTCTGACGGTAGGCAGTGAGGTTGGTGGTGACGTTGTCGAGCTGTGGAAAAGTAAAGCGATCAGCTTCGTGCTCGAGAAACTCGAGGAGACGGGAGGAAAGAAACGAACTCTGGACTTGATGGCCTCCACCTCAGCGACGGCTTGATCTCGTTCCGTCTTGAGGGTGTTCTTCTCGGCGATGATTCCAGACAGGTCGCTGACAGCAGCAGCCTTGAGTTTGGTGACGTCCTCTCGAAGCTTGGCTCTGAGGAAGCACGAAAGAAAGGACGAACTGGAGGTCAGCAAACGGCTGCTCCCTTCGACTCGACTCCCACCTCCTTCGAGACTCACCGATCCCTCTCGAGGTTGGTGATGTGAACCTCCGACTTCTGCCTCGACTCCGTCTGGGTTCGAACATTCTCGGCTTCGACGTTTCGAAGGTTCTGGTTGAGGAGTTCGAGGGTGCTTCGCTCCTTAGCGAGGGCGGTGAGATCCGATTGGAGACGAGCCTCGATGGTCTGGAGTAGCAAAGGAGGGAAAAGGTCAGGGCCTGGGAACGAGGATCGACGAGGGCGAGAAGAAAGAGAGACAACGAACCTTCCAAAGCTCCTTCTCGGCTCGAATGTTGGCAGCCTCCGTTCGAAGTCGTTCGGTCGTTCCTTCGGCGTCGATTCGCTTTTCCTCAGCCTGAGAAGAAAGAGGTAAAAGGATCATCAGTAAAGCGCTCGACGAGGAATGGAATGGAAAGAAGAGGCTTGGGAACTCACGTTTCGAAGGTTGACGTTCAGACGATTGACGTCGTCCTTGAGAAGTTGGGTTTGCTTCGTGAGTCCGTTGAACTCGACCTGCTGGAGCTCGTTCCTCTCCTTCTGGTTTGTGAGTTGTTCTGTTGAGCGAATGCAAAGCGGTTCGACGGTCAGCTCGATCCGTCGACGCGTCAAACGAAGGAGAGAGAAACGAGACGCACCCTTCAAGTAATCCCTCTCCGACTCAACCCTCGCCAACCTCCCACTAGCGCCTCCCAACTCCTTCCTAACCTCCACCAACTCTCCTCTCAACCTCTCGGCATCCAACCCGAGCTCCTTCCTAAGCTCCTCCATGTTCTGCTTCATCACCGCAATCACGTTCTCCGTTCCTGCTCCTCCAGCGACCTCGTCGAGTCTCTGCCCGACGGGAAGGACGATTCCAGCCTGCGAGAGCATCCTCGAGAACATGTCCCTCTCCCTGACGTACTTCAACAGCTGAACCTCCTTCTCCTCGAGCTTCGACTGGAGCGACTGGTTCATCGTCTGAGCCTCCTCCACGGCGAGTTCGACTTCGGCGGCGTCGTACTGCTGGTTCGCTCCGCCTCCTCCCGATGCTTGAGTAGCCTCCATCTGATCGGCCAGTCTCCTGGTGAGTCGGACGAGTTCCTCGTTCTTGGAGATGAGTTCCGGGATCGACTTGTAGGTGACGAGACTCCTCGAAACAATGTTCTGCGCGTCGTCTCCGGCGAATTGATCCTCGTCCTCGAGCTGTTCGACGAGGGAAGGATCGTCCCTGACGGCGAGTTGACGAGCGAGACTGAGCTTCTGTCGAGAGACGTCCGAGTTGTACCTCTCGAGTTCGTGGACGGTCGACTCGGCATGCTTGAGCTTGGAATGGAGTCGAGAGTTGAGTTGATCTTGGGTGGTTCGTTCGGTGGTGAGGACGACGATCTGGTTGGCTTGGTCGTTGGCGACATCACGGATGTGGAAGTACTCCTCCCGTTGCTGCTTGAAGACGGGAGCCTGAGCGAGCGAAGAAAGGAAGGTCGGGAAGAGGGCTAGGTCAGCGAAGGGGAAAGAGAGAAGGCGGCGATGCGTCGAAGCACGAAGAGACGTCGAAAACAAAAGACTCACTCGCTCCTGAATGTCCTTCATAACCTGACCCAGACACTGCTCGAGTCTCTTCGTCTCCTCCTCCTGTCGACCGAGATCGTTCTTGAGCTTGACGTTCTCGACGTAGATGTCGGACAGACTCTGACCCTTGTTCCTCATCAACGAAGTCGCCAGACTAGCCGTAGGACTCAACAGCCCAGCGCTATCTCCGAATCCAGCTCCAGCGTATCCCGACGACGACGAAGCAGCAGCGTCGGCCAGCCTCTCAGCGGTCTGCCTCAACTCCTCGACCTTGGTCTGCAGCTCCGTCTTCTCCTCCTCCCAAGCCTTCCTCTCCTCAGCCGACGACGCTTCACTATCCCTGAGGCTCAACTGCTCCTGCTCACGCTCCTTCTCCATGTTGACGAGCTGGGTTCTGGACTCCTCGGCTCGACGTTCGGCTCCTTCGAGTTGACGGAGGATGGAGGAGTTCTCGACTCGGAAGTTGGTCTTCTGTTCGGCGAGGGAGGATTTAAGGGTGGCGATCTCGTGGTTGGATTGACTGAGACGGTCGGAGAGGGCGGTTTGGGAGCGACGGAGAGCGGAGAGGGATTCGGTGGAGGTGGAAAGTTGAGCTCGAAGGGATTCGACCTCGAGGTGAAGGGATTGGGTTTCGGAGTCCTGGAGTCGAACGACAAGAGGAGGGTCAGATCTTGTTTCGGACGAGAAAGAGAAAGTGTGGTTGACGCAACTAACCTTGGTAGATCTGTACTTCCTGAAGGTGTTGTTGACGCGAACGAGCTCCTCGTTGGCGGCGGAGGTGTCGGTGTTCGAGAGCTGAAGAGCTCGCTCGAGAGCTTCGACCTTGAACTGTTGACGCCAACCAGAAAAGTATAGTGAGCTTCTCTACTTCTTCAGGGAATAGAACCCTTCCAGAGACCGCGAGAAGGCCCACTCACGCTGAAGTTCCTGCTCTCGAGACGTCTCGTTCCTAGCTCTCCTTCGACCTCTTCGAGCCTCCTCTCCCACGCTGAGACCTTGGATCGAAGCTGAACGACCTCGGCTTGAGACTGGTCTCGCTGATCCTTGTGGTCTTGTACGGTTGAGAGGAGGGCGAGGTTGGAGGTTTCGACGTTTGAGAGTTTGACCTGAAGGGAGGAGTTGGTGGAGGACTGGGAGTTGAGGGATTGTTGGAGCTCAGCGTGCTTGGTTTGGAGGTGCTGAAGGGATTGACCTGGAGGCAAAGGAACAAGAAGAGAAGATAGATCGTCAGAGCTAGCTCGCTGGTTGGCTTGCAGCGATGTATGAAGGGGAGATTGGAGAAGCAACAACGTCGAGACTCGAGAGACGACGTCGAAGGAGATGGTCGAGGGACGTACCGAGGCCTTCCTCCCTTCCCTTTGCTTCTGAAACGTGCTTCTTCTCCGAGTCCAGGAGCTTCTCCAGCTCAGTAACCCTCTCCAACGCATCTGCTACAGCCTGTTCCTGCTCAATTTCTTTACGAAGATGGCTCGCTCGAAGAAGCTCGACCTCGGAAGGCTGGTGTTCCTCCTCCTGCGGCTGTTGGACCTCCTTCTCAATCAAAGGCTCGTCCGTGATCGCTGCTGGAGGTGGAGGAGCGTCCTGGGACGGTGTAAGAACTTCTGGAACGGGTGTAGGAGTGGATGCGTCGACGGTGGGAGCGGTAGGAGCTGGGGGAGGGAAGGAGGAGGAGGAAGGAGAAGCGGAGGTGGGCAGTTCGTCGACGTCCATGTCTCCCGACGGTTGAGGGGGTGCGATCTCCTCTGCTGGTGCTGGTGTGGGTGCTGGCTGAGAGGATCCTTCCCCTGAGTCGGCCATAGCGAGAACGAGAAAAAAGAAGAGAAGGGGGGAGGAGAAAGAGAAGGAAGTGGTTGAGGGAGTCTGACCTCGAATCAATCGAAGGGAAGGGAGGAGGGGAGAGGGCTGGCCATGACGACCGATCTATAGATCTTGGAGATCGACCTGTTTCTCTTTGGGGGCGTGAGATCCTTCAAAGAGATGATCTCGTAGGCTTTTTGCTTGTGAAAGAAAAATCATCGCAGGGAAACAAACACGACGCTTACCTCGATCTGTTTTGTTTCGAGCTCACCCCCTCCCTTTCCTCTCACGTCCATCTCCCTTTCCACCAGCACAATGTAACAACCCTCAAGATTAGCTTCTGATGAAGGTCCTTTTGGGATCACGTCCTGTTTCAGCGTTGAGTCGAGCTCAACTTTCAGCCCTCCCTCCCAACTTCAACGATGCTGATTCTCGCTCCCTTCTTTCGCCAGTGCTTGCTTTCTTCCTAAGATCCTGATCTGTGGCTTCCAGCTCGTCCTTGGCTACTACCAGATTCTACAGGAGTTCGAGGGGAAATGGGCGTTTTCTTCTTCCCTCCTCTCCTCGCCTCCTCTCCTCCCTCTTCCTCCCTCCTTCTCTCCGGCCCTGATCATCTTACCAGAACGGGCCGATCACGTCTCATCAAACGTGGTAGAAGTCCGATGCTACGTAGGTCTGAATTTATACGAAACAAGCTCAAGGGTCGATCTCTCCTCGGGCTTCCCTTTCTCGCCCCATGGTTGAGTCCTCCTGGTCCGAAGAACGACCGGAGGCTCTTGCCTCTTACCTAGCATCTTATCTAGCACTCCCTTCACTCTGTATACTCGCAGCGTCTCTCATCGACGCTGCTCGCCGCCAGCTCTCCAAGCGCAGCTCGATAGCAAGCCTCTCGCCTCCCGCGACGCGTCGCCTTCTCTGCTCTCCCTCGCTTCTCATCTCCTCTCTGTCCCTCTTGACTCCTTCCCAGACTACCAATTCACAATATACTGAAAGTTATATCGAAGCATCGAGCAACTTCTACCCGTGGCGAGCCAATCCTCCCTCAATCAATCAATCTCCATCCCCTCCTCCCCGTCTTCCTCTTCTTCCTCTTCCTCCTCCCCCTCCACCAACACCTCAAAAACCCTCCCCCACCCTCCACCCAACCCATCCCCATCCCAGGCTCGAAAACACCCTTTCACCATCTCCTTCACCATCTCTCCCGTCCTCTCCCTCTTCCCTTCGACTCCCTGCACGTGAAACACAACCCACCGATCCCTCACCCCAACCTTCCTCCTCACCACCAACTCGATCACCAGCCCCCTCAATCCCCTCACCAACGCTCCCACAGGATGCGAAGCAAGACGAGACAGGTACGACTTGTTGCTCTCCGCTTCGAAGGTAGGATTTGGGTTTGGAAAGAGCGGGAGCTCGGGAGGGAGGTAGATGTGGATGGAGCGGATTTGGGTGAGGGTGTAGCAGGCTGAGAACGAAGCAGAGGAGTTGATTTCGTCCGAGGAGGAGGAGGAGGAAGAGTCGGGATCGGGAGGTGCGGGAGGGAGGAACTGGTTGGATCGGTTGGCAGTGGAGGAGGAGGAGGATTTGTAGAATTTGGGTGCGAAGAGGAGTCGAGGGAGGGTTAAGGTGAGAGAGACGGTTCGGATGAGGGAGCGGGAGGGGTGGAAGGTCGGGAGGTGGGTGGGCTGGGGAGAAGGAGCGTCCAAACGGGGAGGGAGACGGAGAGTCAGGTTCGATTCGACGCGTCTCGGGTCGAAAAGTCAGGGATGGACTCACGGGAGGGCGAGAGAAGATCGCTTTCCACTGCGAGAGCTTGGTGAGTTTGAGGTGGCGGTAGAGGAGACGACCGGCTTTGGACGAAAAGTCTTTCGAGACTCGCATCGCCGTGGCGAGGGTGGACGCGTCGCACTGTTGGAGGATGAGCGTGAGGAGTTCGAGGGAGAGGACAGGTCCTGGAGCGGGTGACTGCGAATTAAAGCAAATGAAGAAATGAAAGGAAGGATAGGTCAGGATGCGATGTTGCGAGACGAAAAAAAAGATCAAGACTCACCTTCACGACCCTCCTCTTCCTCTTCGTGATCTTCGGCGGTGAGATCTTCGGCTGAGAGTCCTCCTCCTCCTCTTCGATCTCCTCGACTTCCATCCTGTCTCCTCTCTTCCCGTTCTCCTTCATTCGACGTCCCATCTGCACCTCTTCCTCTGCTTCTCCCTCCTCCTCTCCCTCCCCCGACTCCGACTCCGAATCCGACTCCTCCAAAAACGCGTACTTGTCGATCGCAGTACTCTCCCTCTCGCCCCTCTTCCGACGAAGGTTGACGCGTCGAGCCGCCGAGACGGGGAGACAGAGGTTTGGATATCGAGGAGGGAGGAGAGGACCGAGACCGGGGAGGTAGGTGATGCGTCGAGGAGGCGAGTGAGGCGGGGAGGCGTACTCGGAGGGAGAGTGAGTGGTAGAGGGAGGGATTGGGACGATGAGAGAATGAGGTGATGGTGTCCGAGGAGGGAAAGAGGGAGGGAGGTGGTGACTTCGAGTTGGGTTCAGACGACTCGACGACGCGACGGGTTGAGATTGATGGACGTCCTCCTCACCCTCCTGTCCAAACGACGTGTTATCTTCTCCCACCGTCCCGTCACCATTCACCATGACTTCTCGCTCCTTTTCCTTTCCCTTCGTATCCCTCACGAGACTCGCACCGTCGTTGACCCGAAGCTGAGGAGCCGTGCGAGACGCTTTCGAGCGCTTGCTGAGGTTGGAGGATGGTCGAAGAGGGTATCCATCGAAGTCGAAGAAGAGAGAGAAAGCGGTGGGTTTGGGAGCGGGTGGGAGGTGACGGAGTTGGCGAGACGAAGAGGATGGTTGGGACGAGTTGGGAGGTGGTTGTGCGACGAGGCTGAGCCCCGATTGGGGAAGCTTCTGGACGTGGGAGGTGGATGGGACGTTGGAATGGAGGAGTAGGGTTGGTTTCGGAGTTGATGCGATGGGAGGTTGTCGAGGTTGAGGTTTGATTGAACGAGGTTTGGTTGAACGAGAGGGAGAATGATGGTTTGCTGCTGGGGCAGCCGTCGGAGGAACGAGCGCTGGTGCTGGAGGCGGAGGATGGTGAGGAGAGAGAGGAAAAGAAGATGAATTGCTCGTGTGCTCGGGGGGGTGGGATCTGGAGGAGGATGGGAGGGGACGAGAGTTGAAGGAGGGAGAAGAAGAAATCACGTCCTCGACCGCGGAGCGATCCCTCTCCTCCTCCGAGCTCTCCGGGCTCTTCCTCTTCCTCTTGAGAGCCATAGGCAGACCTGAGGAGACCGAGAAAGTTTCTGAGGAAGAGAGGTTGCTCGAGGATGGCGAACCGATGGGAAGGGCATCTAAGAAAGACGACGACGAGCCGCCCGAATCCGCGTCGACCTCGAGCTTGACCCTTTTCCTCTTCTTCTTCTTCTTCTTCGGTTCGGGGGGAGGTTCGAGTTGCTCTTGGGTAGGATCCGGATCGGGTGGAGATGTTGCTCGTGACTGAGCGGCCGACACTGGAGGAGGAGGAGTGGGAGAGAGCAGTTGAGGAGCGGATGGAGAAGCGATGGGGAGGTGAGGATCGTGCGAAGGGAGGGTGAAGCAAAGTCGGACGACGTCTCTGTAGGAACAATGTCTCGCTCGATGAACGAAGGCAGCGATATCGTCATCTAAGAGTATCAGGATGAAGAAGAGTCAGCAATCGGCTCGTACGAACGGAGGGAAGGAAGAGAGAGAGAGACTGACCGTCGTCGAGGTCGACTGGATTCGAACGGTCCCACAGGACCTGCAGCTCCAACTCCTGGTCCCGTCCAAGATCGAGCTTCTTCCTGACCATTCGAGTGATGATATCTAGATCCCAGGTAGCTGAAAAACGTGAAACAGAGGAAGAAGGAGAGCGGTCAGCTCGGTCGACGAGGAGAGGTCGGGTGTTGTTCGTCGAGTCCCTCGCTCGCTCAAGGGTTCCTGTGGTCGCAAGATCGAGCCTGAGGTTACCTGAGCGACCGAAAAGCATCCTAGAGAGCTCAAAGATGTGGTATCCCTTTCGAATCGAGACCAGAGACGTGCTGAAGGGGATGGAAGCTCGAGCGATTCCCCCCTTTGACCTTCGCTTCGCACTTCCCTCTCTCGTCCCACGAAGACCGCTTCTCTACAGAAACCGGATACGAAGACATCGAACTCACCTTCGAACACCCTATCGAAGGATAAAAAGTTCCCCTGTGGTCCTACTCCTTCAAAGCAGACGACACATCCGGCTCGGTGCAAGGGAGGAGGAGGAGAGTCGACCGACGGAGAGGGTGCTGGAGAATCCGTACGAGTCCGCTTCTGCTCCGAGGACTGAGACGAGGAAGCCATCCAGGGGTGACGCTGGGTTAGAGGTTGCCGGAAGAGTATAAAGGTTCTCGAAGAAGGGGAGGTGGATGGTGTTGGAGGGGAGAAGGATGGGTCGCCTTCGCTCGAAGCTCAACAAAGTCGACCCCTTCCCTCCCTCCTCTCTTTCTCGCCTTCCCTCGCAACGGAGAGGAAGATTTTCGCGTCCCTCTTCAGATCTTTATATACTATCAACTTCTCAGGATCTCAGAAGATCTCGGAGATTTTCTGATTCCTTCCTTTCGTTCGCAGTCCATCAGGTGAAACGCGAGCTCGCCCTCCCACTCCTCCCTCTTCTTCTCTTGTTCGCTCCCAACCCCCACCACCTCTCTTTCCCTTTTCTCTATGATCCCTCCTCTCTTTTCTTGAAGAAGAATTCCAACCAACTCTCTCCTACATCGAAACAACAATAAATGCCCCCGAAAGGCTGGCGACGTTCTCTCCCTCCCCCTGGGTGGGTCTTCAAGGGAAAGAAGAACGCTCTAAGGTTCGAAGGACTCTCCCACTCTGGAAACCTCCCTCTCGCCAACGGACCCGGCTCGGCTTCCTCCTCTCGTCGCCGCAGTCGGAACGATACCGACTTCATCCTGCCCGAAACGTCAACGTCAACCTCGACCTCGACGACGGCTCCTCCTCCTCCCAATACGAACGTTGATGAGAAGAAGAGCGTTTCTGGAGGACGGAAAGCTACCAAGAATCAAGCGAGGAATAGGAAGAGGGAAGAGGAGAGGAGGGACAGAGTCGCAAAGGGACTTTTGGTAGGGAGGGGGAGATGGAGGAAGAGGGATGGAGCAGGAGGACTAGGGACGAGTGGGAGGAGTCAGCACGCTCAGGAGGCGGACGAGGAGGGGAGGGATGGCGAGACGGAGGTGGAGATGGAGATGGAAGAGCCGGATTCGGAAGAGGAAGACGCTGAGGATCCTGTTTGGATTGGGTTCAGGGAGGATCATTACAAGAGTGAGCATCCTCGACTCGCAGAGGGAGGCGGAGGAGAGGACGCGAGCTGACCTTTCCACCGCTTTCCCTTTCCTTTCGGTTCCGTTCGGTAGTCATCGACCAACTCCCTCTCGAGCTCCATCGAACGTACGACCTCATTCATCTGCTGGAAGGACAGGTAGAGTCGACCAAGGAGGAGATTCAGGCGCTCGTCAGAGGGTACGTCGAGACGCGACGAGGAGGTCTTCTTCCACCTTCGCCCAACGTCCTCGATCCTCAGTCTCAGCCTATGCACATCGACGCAGAGGAGGATGCACTTGCTGCTAGTGGGTCGGAGGTTAATCAGGAGATGGAGGTCGACGCCAGATCAGCAGCAGCAACAGACAACGACGCGTCGTCCTCCCGTCTCTTCGTCGACTCCTCCTCCTCAGCCCAACCCAATCTTCCAACCATCACCTCACCTCTCATCTCTACCCTTCAAACTCCCGAACCCCTTCCCTTGGAAACCTCCTCCCTCCCTTCTCCTCAATCCCAATCCCAGCCTCTCCCAATCCTCCTCGACCTCCCCTCCTACACCGTTTCCGAACCGAACCCAGTCCATCCTACCTCCCCTCTGCCCTCTCTCTCTCTCTCCCTCACCCAAACCCAATCTCAACCCTCTCCCAACTCCACTCGCGCCCAACTCCTCAACCTCGCCTCTCTCCTTGGCCTCGTCCTCCAAACCTCCTCCCACAAAGTCGTCCTCGCCAAAGACGCGTACGATCGCGTCGACAGGCAGATCCAGGAGCTTGATCTTGCGTTGGAAGCTCATCGGATGAGTATGGGGTTGGAGTCGGGGGTGAATGGGAAGGAGGTGGGAGGTGAGGGGATCAAAAAGGGTGGGGAGGAGGAGGAGGACGCGTCCGAGATGGCTGGGTTCGGGTTGAAAAGGGAGAACGGAGGAGGAGGAGGGAGGGCGTTGAGTGGTTCTGGGATGGATGTTGAAAGTGGTGCTGGTGGTGATGGGAAGATGTACGACTCGGAGGAGGACGCGATCGGGGAGGAGGACGACGACGAGGAAGAGTCGGGGACCGCTGGGTGGCATCCGCCGGTGAAGGAGAGAACTTCGAGCGGTGCGGATAAGGGGAAAGGGTTTGCGGTTGGGGACAGTGGTGGTGGGGGTGTAGGATTTAGGGGAGCTGTGGCGGGAGGAGTGGGAGGGAACGAGTTGGTTGGGATGGCTGTTGATCCGTGAGTTCGTTTTCATACGTCCTCTCAAGGAGCTTGAGAGGCTTTGGTCGATAAGGGGAGATTATGTACTGTAGGAGGAGACCTGCAGCCTGACGAGTGAGAAGAGAAGTTGACTCCTCGACGCGTCGTTTCTTCGTCCGTTCTTCGAATCGAAATCAGAAATGAGCCTCGGTACTGCTACTGCAACGGAGTCTCTTACGGAGAGGTATAATTTTTCTTTCCCCTCCGAGCTCGTGCGCTCCCATCTTGGCCCGACTGACCTTTCTCGTTTGATTCTCGCAGATGATCGCCTGCGACGTTCGTCCTTCTTTCTCCCGTTCTCCTTGCCTTCCATCTTCTTCTCGTCCTCCCGAACTGACCTTGAGAGCCATTTTCACAGAACGAGGACTGCGAGAAGGAGTGGTTCCACATCGGATGCGTCGTCAGTGTCTCCATCTCTTCTCCTCGACCTCAAAACGAAACACGTCCAACCCGCTGCTGACCTCCTCTTCTGGATGGTTCGATTTTTATGCAGGGTACTGTCTCGCCAACGAAGAAGCTCTGGTTCTGTAGGGACTGCTCGAAGCAGCAGGCTCCTTCGTCCGACGGGAGGAGGAGGAGGGAGAAGTGAGGGAGGGCGACGCGTCGTGGCTGGTTTGGTTCTTTTGGGGTGTCCGACGGCCCTGGGTCGTTTGATTAAGTTTCTTGCACAAGTTTGGCTCTTTTTGTTTTGATGTTGACCTCTCTTTGATGACTTTGACGACAGACTGGAACGAGAGCGGAGGGGAACGAGCGAGTCGATCACGACGGGTTGATCTCTTTCCCATGCAGAAGCAAGTAAACGAGAGATATTGATGTCGAAAACAAGGTAGGAGAGCCAAAGGTAGATCTCTAGCTCTGGAATCCTGTACATTTCAGCTTTTCACAGGGTCGCTCTCTCTCGTTGCCGACCGACCGTCGTCGCTAGGGAAGGTTTCGCCGAGCTCACCTTCCTTCCTTCCTTCCTCCCTCCTTCCTGGAGCTTACAACGCCCACCCCCCGTTCCTCCTTCTCTTCTCTCGGATGGTCCCCTCTCTTCCACCTCCGTCCAAGTCGTCATACTCGGGGACCAAACGGAAGAGGGCGTCGTCGGACGAGGAGGAGGAGCAGCAGCAGAAGGAAGAGCACCACCGTTTCTCGACCTCGATCCTCAGCTTCGAAGGATCCGTTGACGGTGGGAGCAAGGTCTTCGAGAGAGTGTTCAATCGTGAGTCCATACTACTGGTACTGGACGGGATACTGAAGGATACGACGAAGGCGGCTAGTCTGTAGGAATGAGGAGGGCAGGAAAGGAGGCAAGCTCAAGGAGGGCTGAAGGTCTCCTCGGACCTTCCTCTCTCCCCTCGAGGCCCGAGGTCGATCATCGTAAACTCATGGGGTGCTTGCAGATCTCTCTGTAGAGCTGAAGTAGGAAGGGCATGACGCGGAGATATTGCAGAACTGAACCTCCTTCCAAACGCTCGAGACGTCGACTGACCTTTTGTTCTCTTCATTGTTGTCGATTTGCAGCCGATCTCACTCTCGACTCTCTTAGGGATCTCGTTCGGACGAAGCTGCGACTTGGGGCGTACTCCGTCGTGCATCTCTATATCGCCGGATCTCCTAAAGATCGAACACTCACTGTCGAGCTGAAAGACGGTTCGTCTCCTCTCTCTTGCATTCTGTTCACCTCGTTCGTCGAGACCTTACAAATGCTGACCTTCGTTAAAACTCTTCGATTACCCTTAGATGAGGACTTCGCCTCCTTTCGCTCGAAGGCTATCGAACAGCCGGCGTGCTACCATCTCAGGTTCAGGCTCGACGCGACCAGGTCGACATCCTCCTCCTCCACTTCATCCACCACGACTAGAACCCGTTATTCCTTCTCGCCATCCCCTTCGTCATCTTCAACTGGACGCTCACCAACAAAGAAGGGTGCTCGCCGTCGACGGAGAGCGGAGGAGAAGGAAGCGATTCGCAAAGCCTCGTGTCCCTCGGACGTCGACGAGAACGGTCGTCCCCAATCCAAATCGAAATCCTCGCCAATAACCATTATCCCTCTATTCCCTAACCTCTCCGTTCCTCGTCCTCCTCCCTCTCCTTACACTCCAAAAGTTCCGTCTCCCCTCGGACACGCCGTCGAGCTCTCGCTCCCTCTCCCCACCGAGCAGGACGTCGCTGTCTCGGAAGCCTTCAGAACGAAGAAGCTGGCTAGGAGGGCTTTGAAGAGGGAGAGGAAGAGGTTGAGGCAGGGAGCGAAGGAGGAAAAGGAGAAGGAGGTCGTCGAGGATCCCGACGTCGTCGATTCGGGAGAGTGAGCGAAAACGCACAGGTGAGTCTTGCCCTTCTAGCTTCATTGATGACGGTGAAAGATTTGAAAAGGCTTAGAGTCTGACTTTTTGTCCCTCTTCCCTTACCCACAGAATCGGCCAGTCTCAAGAGTTTCCCGTCGATGTCGGTTGATCCTGGAGCTCTTCCCGTCGAGGGAGGCCGCTGGTGGGTCCAAGCTCTCTTCTTTGTCCCTCTCATGGTGCTAAGTCTAACCAATCCTCTTCTTCCCCCTCTTGATCCAGTCGCTCGCATCACTCCTCGACTTCGAACGGACAATGAAGCCATCAGTGTTCGAAAGGACCTCGCCGTCGCCTTTCTCCTTCACCGGATCCACCAACTTCTCGTTCGTCTCCTAGTTCGAAGGATCAATTGTTTGGTCGATAAGAACCCTCAGTTCTCGAGGGGGACGAGGCTCGACGGACACGGTTCGCCTCTTTGTTCGACGCTTCCTCGTTCGAGTTCGTCTTCTTTCCTGCTCCTTCTTTTGTAGCTTGTATCTTTCAGGAGTTCAGGACGACCAGTCTAGAAGCTATCATAGTCGTGTATGTATGAGTGGTACCGAAACGGGAAACGAGAACGAGAACGAGAAAGCGACCAGAGACCGGGGAAGAGAAACGAAACCGAAACGAAAAGTCGAACGAAGATGAGAGCCGTCTTCGAACTCGAGCCAGATTAGATAATAAACGAGACTAGGAACTCAAGAGATACATTTTTACTGCGAGATAAGGTAGAGATCCGAAAAGGAAGAGTAGCGAGTGACACTGCTGATGGTTCGTCGAGAAATCAAAGTTGATCGTTGGCCACCCGCGTGTTGGACTCGAACGACGGAGGTGATTTTTTTGACCGAAGTCGAAGTCGAAGTCTTGTAGGGTCTGGTGTGGGAATCTTTGTGGAAGGCCGCGAAGATCTCAGCGGGGGAGGGCTTGAGAGTGGAAGTGGTGGATCTGGAGGAGGACGGCGAGGAAGTGTCGTCCGATTGGGAGGAGGAGGACGAGGAGGATGAGGAGGGGACGGAGGACTGAAGAGAGATACGCAAAGGTCAGCGATTGCGATCGCACCGAGGAAGGAGGGTTTTGAGACAATTACTAACCGAGGAAGAGGCGTCGGAGGAAACGGAGGAAGCTCGAGCTCGTCCGACTTCCTTTGGGAGAGCGGAAGCGGGAGCAGGAGCAGGACTGGACTCGAACGGAGACGCCTATTAGTGGAGGAGAAGAAAAGAGAGAGTCAGCAAAGGAGGAAGGCCGAAGAAGGGGAGACGAAGAAACTCACCTTGTTGAGAGCAAGGGAAGCGAGGGAAATAGCAATGAAAAGCGACGTTCCGACAGAATAGTAGGCGGTAGACTTGAGGGTGTTCTTGAGAGTGGAGAACATAGTTGGATAGTGTGGGTAGGTGGGAGTTGGAAGTGAGATGTGTGTGGGAGTATGGGAGTGAAAGGAGCTCGATGTGGTTAAATGGAAGAAGAGAAAGGAGAGGTCAAACGAAATATTAAGTATGATTTCCGGCAGCGGCTGTGGCAGTTGAGTCACGTCTGCGCGCAGGGAACGGGGTCAAGCGTGAATTGAAGAGACGCGAACTTAAATGAAAGGTTTGGCGTCCCTGAGTTTCGGGAAGGAAAAGGAGGCGGGTCGAACGCGTCCTCTCCGGGCTTTCTCCCCTGCTTCCGTACTCTTCTCCAACAGGTCTCTGATAGACATCATCTACAAGAGCATCCGATGAATTACATAGCCTTTTTACGCTTCCGTGGAAAGGAGTTGCCTGCAGGAACGTGTTCCACACTGGTAAAAAAAATGCATCTCGATCACGTTTCAATCCGGTTTGATGCAGATTTTCACGACTGCTGACCGACGGGAGCTTTCACTGCCAAGGTACACGGGTCTGTAGCTCGTACGCTCCAGTTTCTATGTACCCAGCCGACGAAAAGGAAAAGGAAAACTCCCTTCCCTTCGTCTTCTTGAAAGAAGAGTCGACGCGTCGCCTCCCTTGAACTTTTCCCGCCCGTTCCCGCCCGTTTCTGAACATAGTTACGCAATAAGGTCCCGTGTCATCTAATTCTGGCTAGTATATTGGTTAGTATGCAAGCTTGTCATTCAGTTGGCAACAGCAGACGATTCGCTTGAGAGCAGGGTTCGATTCCCTGGCCGGAAGAAAAAGTTCTTTTTGCTCGTTCGCTCTCTGATCTTTCCTTAAATCCTCCGGTCGTTGGGGTTTGCGAGACGAAGCGTTCTTCACCTTTCGCAGAAGAGAACGAAAAAGAAGGGAAGGAAGGAAGACGACGAAGGCACGCGTCCGACCGTTCGTTCTTTTCTTCCTCCCTGGCTCCTTGCCGGAAAGGATCGAGGGGGAAGCAGAGTAGATCATCATAGTGATGATATTAAGAGACGGTAGGTGAGTCAGGGCTGAGGGGCATCAAAAAGATACTAGTAAGACGGCAAGGGCAGAGAGACGAGAAGCTACGAATACAAAGATAAGGCTGAATGGAAGCGTTCTTTTAGAGAGTGTTGTTGATCGCCTCGGTGAGCTTGGCCTGGGTGAGAAGCGATCGAGGAGCTGCGAGGAGGAGAAGAAAGGGAGGAAAGAGGTCAGCGTTTGAAGTCGCGTCAGGAGTGGATCCACGAGGAGGGAAGGGAAGACTCACCATCATGTCGAGGCATCATGATCTCGATGAGTTGGATAACCTTTCCAGCCTGGAACTCGGGATCCTTCAGGAGAGCATCGAGCTCGTCTCGGGTAGAGACCTTGTGGAACTTCTTGGGGTAAGGGAGCTGGTTGGCCGAGGGTGGAGGGGACAAGAAGTCGAGGAGGAGAGAGTGGTTGTAAGGTTGGATGTCGTTGTAGATGGCGTTGACCCCGTGGATCTGAGAGAGAAGAAGGGAACAAAAGGAAGGGAGAAAGAAGGAGGGAAAGAGAGAGGTGAGCGTCGCGTCGAGAAAGAAAAACGAAGATGAGGGACAGCGTACCTGTCGCTCAATCTCGTAACCGTCGTTGTTGAGAACGAAAATGAAGGGAGTAAGACCTCTGCGAGAAGGGAGAAGGAAAAGAGGGCAGGCAAAGAGTCAGTCGGAGTTTGACGAGACGAGAAAGGACGAGCGACGAAGACTCACCGTCGCATCATGGTTCCGATCTCCTGAACAGTAAGCTGAAGGGATCCGTCTCCAACGAAGAGGATTGTCCTTCGGTCGGCTCCCTGCTTGGACTCCCTGGCAGCCTGAGCAGCTCCGAGCGTGGCTCCGACGGACCACCCGATTGAGCCCCAAAGTACCTGAGAAAGCGCGATGGCGGTCTTGGGGAAGGGGATGTCGAGGATACCGAAGGCTGAGAGTGGAGGGAGATGGAAGTCAGCGATGAAGTCCGAGAGCTTGGAAGGGAAGAAGGCGACGCGACGGGGAGAAAGCACGAACCTGAAGTTCCAGTGTCGGCGAGAATCACGTCCCACTCCTTGAAGAAGTGCTGCATTCGAGGCCAGAGGTACTTCTGGGTGATGATTCCCTTTCCGAACTTGGCTTCGTCGGCCTCGTCCTCAGCGGTGGGAACGACGACCGCGTCGTAACGCTGAGCGATAGAAGCAGCGTCGTGAGTGTTGGCCTGAGAGGAACCCGCCTTCTTGGGAAGGGCAGCGAGCTGCTTGGCGAGAACGGGGAGGATGTCCCGGAAGGAGAGGGCGGGGTAGGTAGCGTGTCTGATCGAGGGAAGAGAAGCGAGGAGAAGGTCAGCGCCGAAGAGAAGGAGGAAGGAGGAAGAAGCGTCGAAGGGTAGGAAGACTCACCCAACCTTCATGTGATCCGAGTGAAGCTCAACGAGGACGTTCTTGTTGATTCCCCAAGAGAAAGAACCAGAGTTGAAGTCGGAGATGATGGCTCCGAGGGAGATGACGAGATCGGACTTCTCGACGAGAGCTTGAACGGCGGGGAACGAGTTGGATCCGACTGAGAAGAAAGTGAGAAGAAAGAGAGTCAGAGAAGAAGTTGACGACGAAACGGAGAAGAGGGCTAACTGTAGCATCCAGCGTATTGGGGATGAGTCTCGTCAGTCGATGCCTGTGGAGAGGGAAGGATAGACAGTCAGCTCAGCGTCGAGAAAGAAGGATGAGGAAAGAAAGCGAACGAACCTTTCCCATGGGAGTCTCGAAGAACGACATTCCAGTGTCCTCGACGAGCTTGAGAGCCCATCCCTCCATTCTGTAGAAAGAGAAGTACAAAGAGCAAGGTCAACGAGAGGCTTGTGGGAAGGGCGACGGGAAAGAGGAAGACGCGACGACGTACCCGAATCGTCCAGCACAAGCGTCCACGAGGACGACGGGATCCACAGCCTTCTCGTAAAGAGCGACGACAGTATCGACGAAGGCCTTTCCGGGTCCCTCGAGGATGACGTCGGCAGCGGAGGCGGGAGGAGGAGAGGAAGCGGGAGAGGGGAGGAGGGTGTTCAATCGATCGGCTGGGATTTTGACGTGGTTGAGATCGGTGGGGAAAGCGAGGTAGACGGGCCTGTGGATGAAAAGTGCTAAAGTCAGCTGAAGGTCGAAGAAGACTGAAAGGAGAGACGCAGACGCACCTGCACTCCTTGAGGGCGACCTTGATGAGCTCGTCGATGAGCTCTCCAGCTCCCTCAGCTCGCTGAAGCCTAGCAGTGTGAGCGGTGATCTGACCTGACATGAGTTCGAACTCGTTGAATCGACCGTCTCCGAGGGTGTCTGAGAGAGAAGAGGAGGCGAACGAGGGACGAGATCAGCTCGAGCAGACGACGCGTCGCTTCGCTCTAACGGGAAGAAGACAAACTCACGATGAAGCAAAGCTCGAGAGGATTGAAGCTTGGTAGATGGCATACCGACGATGTGAAGCAGAGGAAGTCGCTCGGCCATCCTGAAAGCAGGAAGAAGCACGAAGGAGGCGTGAGCGACGATTCGAGTGACGAAAGGGGGAGATTCGAGCTCACATTCCAGCGACTCCGTTCAAAGCAGAGAGCTCTCCGACCTGTTTGCGAGAGGAACAGCAGAAGGATCAGCTTCTACCAGCTATAGTGAAGTTGAAACAAAGAGGAAAGGACGCACTCCGAAGGTGGTCAAAAGGACGGCGAGTCCTTTCGAAACTCGAGCGTATCCCTGAGCGAAGGAGGGAGGAGAAGAGACGGTCAGATCGAGCGTTTCTGGCAAGCATAGAAGAGGAAAAGCTTGCTCACGTCAGCAGCGTAGGCAGCGTTGAGCTCGTTGGCGTTTCCAGCCCAGAGAATGTCCTTGTTGTCCTCGATGTAGTCTGAAGGGAGGGAGGGAGGGAGGAGATGGTGAGGTCAGCTTTCAGCCCTTCTGGCCCAAAGTCGAAAAGACAGAAACGTACCAAGCATCTCCAGGTTGAAATCTCCAGGCACACCGAAGATGGTCTTGACACCGAGCTGGGTGAGTCTGCATGAGGAAGACGAGAACGAAGAATAAGGCAAAGGGAAGGTAGGAAGGTCGAGGAAGACGGTCAGATCGGGACGAGAACCGCGAGGGGGAGGCGTCTCTGATGGTAGAGAGAGATATTTACCGAGCGAGGATGTAGTCCTGTAGGCAGAGAGTCGATGCGAGGTAGGACGAGAGGGAAAGAAGGATGTTCAATGCAAGGTCAGCGATCAGAGAATCGAAGAAGGGAAGAAGAGGGGAGGAGGAAGGAGTGGGGGAAGAGAGAGGAGGAACGAACGGTGATGGTGACATCGCCTGAGAATTTAGTAGTCATAGTAGATGAGTTGATGGATGTGGGTGTTTGGGTTGGGTAGAGGTAGGGGGGATGGGTGGTGGTTGATGGTGAGATGGAAGGATCGAAATCTCTCTCCCTTTTGAACCTTCGAAATCAGGTCGACCCGATGCCGACGGACGACTACTCTCCCCTCGTCACTTCTTTACGGTTTCAAGAAGGAACAGGTTCTTTAGAAGTTTCCTTTTCAATTCTGTCAACGTGCGCCTCCGAGTTATTCGTCCCTCGTGGCTGATCTCAAGTGGCGTGAAGGCAGAAAAGGGACGCGAGCGGCAGTTCTGCCTCTCTTCCTCGACACAGAGAAGGGAACAGAGAGCGATGAAGCTCAGATCTGATGAGCAGAGATTCAGGTGGGACGAACTTGAAAGAGATAGAACTCTGCACTGGAGTAAAGTGGAGGAGCTGGAGAAGGGGAGGGTTGGGGAAAAGCAGCTCTTGGAGACGCGTCGCGGGCTCAACGGGCGACGCTGCTTTCCGTGCCGCCTTTTCTTTCTTTGCAAGGACAGATCAGATCGCCAAAACTGTCACAGATCGGGCTCTGCTTTCCTTCTGAGATGATGGATCCCGATGAATCGGTAATCCCAAGTCCTCCGATGGACCGTTTGGTTTGCCGAGGGAACGACATCGACGCGTCGAGATCGATTGAATCGAAGCCTGATCGAAGAAGGGAGGGAAGACGGCTCAGTCTCCAGTGAGGAAGAGACACGAGGGGGCAGAAGACGAGCATTGCGTGGTACGGAGACGAAACGAGAGAGGTGCGATTGAAGAGGGAGGAGTTGAAGAGGAAAAGGAGGAGGAGGAACGCTTGGAGAAAAGGAGCGGAGAGGAACGAACGGTCGGGTTTGAGAAGAGGGAAAGACTCAGAAGACATCAGAGCAAACTTCAACAGTCAGCAATATTGTTAGGAGGAAGGGAGCCGATGACCATGGCCGAAATCTGGCGATCAAGAGCGTTGGGTCCGTTGATTGAACGTTGAGCTTCGGAGCATAGGATCCGTCGCAGAAGTCGGCCTCGTTGTTGCACGAGCAGGGAAACGAGCGATGGTACGACTGCTCCGAGTGAAAGATCATAGGACGATGAGAAAGAAAGGACGACGGCGACGACGCGTCGACGACGAGCTCGAGAACGCGTTCGCTGTTTCCCTCGTCCCCAACACGCGGTAGAACCAAAGAGCACATCAAGATCCAGCCTCTAACTCACTCGCTATCCTCTCCGCTTCCCTCACCTTCAGCCTCCTCAGCCGCCCCAGCACCAGCGACAGTCTTCCCTCTTTTTCTTCTTCTCTTCTTCTTCCTCCCACCTGCTCCCTCTCCAGCCTCCCCTCCAGCTTCACCATCTCCACCGATGATGTTCACCTTCAGAGGTCCCTCTCCATCGTCCTCCTCGTCTTTCTTCTCCTCAGCCTTCTTCTTCGTGACCTCAACCTCCTCGTCGCGCTTCCTCTTCACCGACTCCTTTCCCTTTCCCTTCCCGGCGGTCGGGGGAGGAGCAACGACCTTCTTCTTCTTGACACTGAGAGGATTGGGAGCTTTGGGACCTGAGGGTTTCTTTTTGGGAGGAGGAGCTGTGGATTTGGAGGTTGGGTCGGTGGAGGTGGAAGCGGTTGGAGGAGGAGGAGCTGGGATGGAGGAGGGTGGTGGGGCGAGAGATTGGGTTTCCATCTGAACGAAACGTTGCCAAGCAAGGTGAGTATGTGAGCCTTTCCGAGAAGCAAAAGCTTGCTCCTCTGGTGGACCAGAAATATGAGGGAGGGAGGGAGGGAGAGGTGAAACGAACCGACTCCTTCTTCTCCTTCGTGACTTCACTCATAGGCTCCATGACGGTGACTCCTCGCTTGACGTGCATGACGGGTACGGCTGGGACGTTGGATCGAAGATGGTTTCGAAGAGGCTCGGATTGGGTGGAGATGATATATCGATGAGGGTTGGTGGTTCCTTGAGAAAAGACCGTCCAGAAATCGAGGTGAGCTTCGACCTTTCCTTCCTTCCTCCCTTCTCCTCCGAGCTCCTGGGCCCTTTCTGAAGCTGCTACAACCCCGAGAGAAAGCAGAGACACGAGGAAGCGAATCTATGAACTCACCGACGACAGAAGTCAAGCACTCGTCTCCAGGGATAGCCTCTCGATGGTTACACTTTCGTCGCTCGAAGTTCTTCGCCATGTCGACGACGTGCTGGCCCGAGGGACCGAGAGCGTACAGCTCGGAGATGCAGCACTGAGTGATCACTGATAAAGAAGGAGAGACGCATACTCGTCAGTTTCGGAGCTCGAGTGGACTTGAAAGGGTCGCAGCGGCAGACAGGAAGGTGGGAGGGAGGGAGGAGGGGAGGGAGGAAGGAGAGGTGAAAGCTGAACGAACTTGGCTTGCAGTTTCCCTGCAGAACAGTCTCGAGCTGCTTCTCGACGTCGATACCACTCCTAGCAATGCTCTCACAGAAGGCAGCGTCCACTGTTTGAATTCGAAGGTCGAGGAGGGCGGGCAGGTCAGCCTCGGAAGGGTCGAAGGTCGAAGGGAGGGGAGGGAAGGAAGTGAAGGATTGAGCTCACGTAGAACCTGGTAAGGTTGCCTGAAACCAAACGTCACACAGTACGCATGCATAAGACGCTTGTACGCCTTCGCTCGCTTTTGTCGCATCTTTGAAAGAGAGGAAGGGGGTAGAGTGGGAGGAAGAGAGGTGGTGAGTGTTTGAAGTCTCTGAGCTGAACGAAATTGAACGTCGAGCTCACCGAGCTCGAGCTTCAGGACAGCGTCGGGGGAAAATTTAGATCGAACTGCTGAAAATGAAAACTATTTTTCTCTCGGGATGTTCGGCTTGCGAGCCGAAGAGAAGCAAGATCATAAATGCGCTAAGAGTACAACCGGTAGGACGAAACAGAAACCCTCCTCAAGCCTTCGCGTCGGCGTGCTTGAGGTCTACGGCTTTCATGCAGCAGTACAGAGTTTCGAGGATAGGGACCGACATCCCAAGTCGCTTAGCCTCTCGAAGGGGAGTTCCGAGGATGACTGAACAGGCAGGGAAGAGAGGCGAGGCGTCAGTCCTCGACGATCCATCCCAACCTTCCATCGCACGACCTGAGAATTTGCTCACCCTCGACTTCAGTCTGGGATCCGTTGGCAACATCAGCCTGCATACTCGAGTTCAGTCCCTGAGTGTGAGCTTGGCCTGGGATGACCAAAGGGAAAGGAAGCAAGGTCAGCTCGACGCGTGAAGGAAGAGGAAGAGAGAGAGGTGAAGGTGAACGAACATCGAGCCATGAGGACATCAACCTCGGAGTCAGGAACTTTGTGACCGAGAGCTTGAGCGACGGCGACGACTTCCTTCACTGTGCAGGAGAAGAACGAAAGAAGGAGTAGAAACGAGATCAGCAAACGAAGAAGAGCTGAAACAAATCTCTCGACGACGCCTCGTTCCCTCGACTTGCAGACGAGATTCACTCAGGTTTCTGCAAAGATCAACCGAGTAAGGAGTAGCGGCCATGAATTTGGCGGTATTGTACTGAACGAGGGCTGTGAAAAGACATAAGAAGAGGGAAGGACGCGTCGGAATGAAGGCCAGAAAGAGACGGGGAAGCAGAGACAGGACGACTCACCAGTGGTCTGAGAGAAGGCACCAGAAGGAGGATGTGAGATATTAGCATCTTGAAGGAAGGAAGGGAAGACGAAGACGAGGACTCACAGGGTTCCAAGCGGCGTTCCTAAGCGATGCGACGAAGGATCAGCCTGAGTCCTCGACAAAGAGTCGGAAGAAAGCCAACTCAACTTACCAGATGACCTTCTTCCACCTCTCAGTCTGCATATCCTCGATGACCTCTCCCTTGACACCCTCGACCTTCGAGAACAAAGCGTTGAGCTTGTTCGCGGACTCCATTTCCCCAGCGTCGGAGGCTCCCTCAGCGTAGAAAGGTCCGAACTGCATGCAGGGGGACGGAAGGTTGTTGTTGATGACGAGCCCAGGAGTGGGCTGAGCCGCTCCGATCCAAGTCACACAGGTGAGTAGAGGGTTGGAGGGGAAGGCGGCTTTGAGAGCTGTGAGGAGGACGCGAGAGAGGGAAGACGAGGAGAGGTCAGGTCGCGTTCAGATTTCAGCTGAACGAAGGACAACCCACGAGCTTCAGCTCCGACACCTTTCGAAAGAGAGACGAGTGCAAAGGACCGGTCAGCTTCGAGTACATGAAGTCGACCGAGGGCTGAAACACGAAGAGGGAAGAGAGCTCACCGTTTTGCACGATCATGACAGTCGTCTTTCCGGGAGTCACAGCAGGAGCGATGGTGGTTTCCAGTGCTGGGAGGACGGAGAGAAGAGCCTTGGAGCAGCCTGATCGATCGACGAAGATAAGACGGGAACGGAAAGAAGGGAACGAAGGTGAGCTCGTTAATTTCTCGTCTCGTTTGCCTCAGAGCCTCCATCGGTACGCTTCAGCAAGAGAGCTTCAGAGATCACACTCACAGATGACGTAGTCGAAGACGGGAACAGCAGCATGAGCCTCTTCGGGAGTCCTGTAGGCTGTTCTCGTTCAAAAGTCGGCCAAGCCGTCAGCGATTGAACTTGACCTTTCTCTCCTGCCTTTTCATCCTTCTCGTGACAGAACAAGGTCAAGTCAATCTACGAACCTCCAGCAAACTTGATACCCTTCTTGTTTCCGAGGGCTGAGGACTCGAAGTCGAGACCCTTCTCCTGGATCTGCTTGAGGTTGGAACGGGCGATGACCGAGACCTCACACCCTCCTGCGAGTTGCAAGATGCAGGCGTACGTAGACCCAATACCACCCATACCTGAATAAGCCGCAAAGGGGTCAGAGAAGCTTTTCTAGGGAGCCCATCGGCTCTGAACCGAGAAGGAAGCTCGAAAAGAGCAGGGAAGCTCGAGCTGAACCGGCTCTTCCCTCCGAAGCTGCCTTTCTTCTCAACGCTGATCGAGGGACTCACCGAAGAGAAGAACTTGAAGAGGAGCAGCGGACATTTTTTTGATGTGTAGAAATGTTCAAAGGCGGGTTTCGTTGAGATGATGGTTCGGGGAGAGCTTCGAGAAAGTGAGAGGTCGGCCAGCGCTCTCCTTGAGCCGTCTCTTGCCGTTCTCGAAACTTGAGCGTCTCTTTTGTCTTTGCTGACCTGAAGTCGCCCGAATTTGGCGGCGGCTCTCGAGGCCCCACTTGAGCGACGGCTAGCCCAGTCTGAGAGCCTACGGTCCGTCTTCCTGCCGGTAGGAAAAGGAAGGGGAGTTCAGCGCTCTCCCTCTCTCTCTCTTCAACCACCATCCCTCTTCCCTTCAACAGATTCCCTTTCTCTCTCAACTCACCTCTACCCCTTCCCACTCACCTACCTCACCCCAATCTACCAACATGACTCGAGCTTTCGGACCTGGAGGTGAGTTCTCCCTCTCAGCTCGACCTTGCTCTTTTTCCCAGCCCTCGGCGTCCTGACTTCTGTTCCCTCCTTTCTCTCCTCTTCAAAGTGATGGCTCCCCTTGTGACTCCCTTCAAGAAGAACGGAGACGTTGATATCGAGGCTTACACCGCTCAGGTCGTGCGATGTGCCTCTGCTGGTATGGGAATCGGTACGTTCTTCTCCGAACTCTCCATCTGCCCTCCTCGCGAAGTTGTTTGGCGAAGATTCTCCATCCTCCCCTTCCTTCTACACATCTGCTTCAACCTGATCGCCATAGAACGAGCTTCTGGCTCTCTTGTGGAGCCGCTGTCAACTCCATCTCGTTGTCGTTTTCGAGCTCTTCGGCGAGACCACCCGCTGACCCGTCTTCTTCTCTTCTCTCTCCTCTCCTCTTGCTCTCTTTCTCCTCCAGTTATCAGCGGTACCAACGGAGAGGCCTCCCATCTCAACGCTGAGGAGCGAGTTGCCATCATCTCTGCTTCTCGAGCTGCTCTCGACAAGGCTGGACTCGAGGCTACTCCTCTTCTCGTAGGAACCGGAGGCAACTCTGCTCGAGAGACCATCAAGCTCTCGAAGGAGGCCAAGGATGCTGGAGCCGACTTTGCCATCGTTATCACCCCTGGATACTTCGCTTTCGTCATGGGAAAGGACAGGAAGGCCATCGCTGACTTCTTCATCGAGGTCGCCGACAACTCCCCCTTGCCTATCATGATCGTGAGTCGCCCTGTTCCTCTTCCGATTCTCCTCCAGATCTCTTCCCACAAAGACCTCCGGCTGACTCTCCTTCCTTCTTCTTTCCCAGTACAACTTCCCGTGAGCTTCATCTCTTTCCTTCGCTTCGAAGAGGGTCCGAATTCGAGAGGACTGACTGACCCGGTTCTCCTCCCTCCCTCTCCCATCTCCTCTCTTTCCTCATCGCAGTGGAGCCGCCGCTGGTATCGATCTCGACTCCGACCTCATCATTGAGCTCTCCGCCCACCAGAACATCATCGGTGTTAAACTGACGTGCGCCGGAATCGGAAAGGGCCACCGTATCTCTCGACACGTCCACACCGCCGAGTACAAGAAGGCTCACCCTACTCCCTTGTAAGTGTTCTCTTCCAACTTCCAAACTCGTTCTAGTTCTCGTTCTGTCTCTCCCTTCTCGAAGCGATCTGAGTTCGAAAGAGCTCAGGCTCGAGAGAAGGAATCTTCTCTGTTCGATCCGACGCGTCGAGCGACTTGAGCTGACTTCGGCCTCTCCCCTTTTCTTTCTTTCTTCACAGCATCGTCATGCCCGGTTTCACCGACTACATGCTCCCCGCTCTCGTCGCTGGTTCTGATGGAGTCATCACGTGAGTTGTAGGGTCTTGTTCACGAAACGACGCGTCCCCCTGGCCGCGTTCCTCGTTCTTTCCTTCGCTGACCCTTCCTCTTCCCCCTTTCTCTCTTGAAGTGGAACTGGGAACGTCATCCCAAAAACCATCGTTCACCTCTACAACCTCTCCCGGAAAGCTCTCACCTCTGGAAACCCCAAGGATCTGGAGGCTGCCCTCGCCGTCCAGGACATCGTGTCGCAGGCTGATTGGATCATCGTCAAGGCTGTAAGTACTCCTCTCTCTCATCACTCCTCCGTTTCCCTGTATCTCTACAGCTGCCTCTCCTCTTCGACATCTCGTCTTATCTCCTCTTCCTCTCCTTCGCTGACTCTCTGCCTTTTTCTCCTCTTCTTCTTCACAGGGAATTGCCGGAACTAAGTACGCTCTGACCAAGTTCTCGTCGTCTGGAGGACTCGATCTCGGAGGTTACGTTCGATCTCCTCTTCCTCAGGTGACGGAGGCGACGAAGAAGATGGTCGACGAGGGAATGCAAGAGTCGATTGCTCTCGAGAACTCTCTTTGATTTGCTCTGCTTTGTTAGAGCCTGTAGCTTTGATTTTGGGTTTAGTTGTAGGGGTAGAATATATATATCATCGATCTGATCAACCTAAAATACTAGATTAGACGAGGAAAGAGCCGACTTCAACGAGGGAGCGACGCGTCTTCGAGGTTCCGACTGTTCAGCTTCAGGAGTTCGAAGTCCTACCATTTTTGCTGGCAGACAATGCTGCTGTGCCGCCTGGGCAGATTTACGAAGACTACGAATCGTTCTGAACCGCGAGGCGATTGTGAGGAGCTGCGAGAGACGGTCGAGCGACAGCGAGATCTGAAAGACGTCCAACCTTGAGGAAATAATACGGCAGCCTCTGAATATCAACAAACAGCGATCCAGAACTCGTTTTTACTCAACTCCAGCTCCAGTCCTGCTCAGCTTTCAAAATTTCTTCTTGAGGGAAGAGGCGCTCGCGTGGTCAGATCACCGAGCCAGCCCCCTCTTTCCTTTCGACTTTCCCTCTTCGCTCTTCCTCCTTCTCTCCTCAACGCTCACGAACCCAACTTCTTCATATTTGCCCGAGAGCACCATTTAACATGTCCTCTCCAGCCTCTCCTCCACCTTCACCTACTCCTGCGTCCTCTGAAACTGAGGCAGCGTCAGGCTTCGGAATCGCCCATTCCATCCTCGTTCGGCTCGCCTACTTCGCTGTCGATTCCTTCTTCCACGAGATCAAGATTGTAGGAGCCGAGAACATCCCTTATGACGAAGGAGCTCTTCTGTGAGTTCAACTTCTTTAGGCCTCTATCGGATTGAGTAGTGGGAGGAGGAAGCGTGAAGGGAAGGAGCATGCGTCGAAGCTCGCCGTGAGCTCGGCAGGGGGGAGAGAAAGCTCTGCCTGGAGGGGGAAGAAAGGCTACTCTAGGAGCCCCACTTTTCATGTAGCTAGTAGGGTAGCGAATACCGCATCTGGGTGGTGGAACTGGTACACTGGATGCACTAGAGCGGTCAGGAGAGGAGGGAAGGAGGCATGACCCCTTCCTTCTTCCGTTCTTGAACGAGATGGTTCCTACCGTCCTAAGTGTGCCTCAGCTACTCCTCTAGTAGTTTACTGACTCACCCAATCCCTTCTTTTATCTACAGAGCATGCTCGCATTCCAACATGGGTCCGTTTCAGCTCAATCTGCCCGTCAAGGACTTCGCTCTCTGTTCAAACGTCTGACCATCTCCCCTCCCTTTCTCCCTTCCTCATTTCTCCCCTCCTCTACCTCTCCTCGTCAACACGCACTTTCATCTTACCGGTCGACACAGCTCTCGTGAGTACTCTCGCTTTTGCTATCTTCGCGCTGCAACCGAGTTTGAAACCCTCAGAAGCTCACCTCCTTCCTTCCCTCCCCTCCGCGTCTTCATTCACCCTCGCAGGACCCTGCTTGCCTCTCGTACGGAGTTATCAAGGCTGCGAAGGGAAACAAGAAGCCTTACATTCACTATTGGGTACGTTTCTTATTCCTCGGATCATCTGAAGAGCTGCTGGGGAGCTCGAGAGCTCAGATGATAGCCGGATCAGTCAGCTCGGACTGTTTGCCTTCTCTTTCCTCGCTGAGAACTGACATCTCGCTCCATCCCTTCTGCTGTCAATATACAGGCCAAGAACACTCTCTTCACAAACCCGCTTTTTGGAAAGATGTTCGTCGACTTCTTCTCTCTCCTTCCCCTCGCCTTCTTCCTCCTTCTCCTCCTCCCCGTCGTCAGCGGGGAGATGCTCGCCCGACCGTAGCAGCAGAAAGCTGACTTGGGTTTCGCTCTACCTTCTCAGTCTCTTGAACGCTGGAAACATTCCCGTCGACCGGAAAACCAAGAACAACCAGATCTTGTTCCGAGGATCGTTCGAAGGTGAGCTTCTCTTCCTCCTTCTCTTCCTTCGTCGCGTCCTATTTTGGGACATTTTCCCCAGTCTCGTCTGCTTCTTCGATCTTCCTCTTGGTCTCTACTTTTGTTACTCGAGCATACTGACGCGCTCTCATTCTTCGTCGTCCCCCGCTCTTCTTTCTCGCAGCCCTCGACCACTCTGAGATCGTCGGTGTTTTCCCCGAGGGAACTTCTCACCACAACTCCCGACTCATCCCTTTCAAGGACGGTACCTCATGGACGGCTCTCGAGTACCTCACTTACCTCGAGGAGCACAGGGGAGGAGCCAAGGTCCCTGGAGGAAAGCCTGGAGCTCAAGCGAAGGCGGCGAAGATCGTTCCCGTCGGCATCACGTACAGCGATAAGACGAAGTACCGAAGCAGGGTTGTTGTCGAGTGAGTCTTCTTGTAGTTGGGCTTGGCATTGTCTCAGAGCTGGTGGTCGAAGATCCAGTTGAACGAGTGGAGCTGACCCTTTCTTTCTTTGTCGTCGTGCAGGTACGGAAAGCCCATCTCGATGGATGAGTTCTCGGAGGAGTTCCTCTCTGGGAAAGAGGGAGCTGCAAAGAGTGCTGTCAAGAGGCTGACTGCTCGGATTGAGGACGAGATTCTGAGTTTGACGGTCAACGGAGAGGATTGGTAAGTCTTGATTCTCGACGCGTCTTCCTCGACGAGCCAGCAGCTCGAGGGATCCAGAGAGCTGACCTTGCTTCACTTTCATCTCACAGGGATTCGCTGAACGCTGCCAAGATGGCTCGAGAACTTCTCTGGGAGGAGGAAGAGGATCTCCGTATGGAAGATTTTAAAGAGGTCTCGCAGACGTGAGCACCGTCTCTCCCTCGTCTTCCTCTCCCTCGTCTCAGGTCTCTGATCTTTTCTTCCTCTCACAATTGTATCTTCCCAGTCTCATCGATCTCCTCTCGCACCCCAACCCCACCGCAGCTCTCTCAGCTCTCAGGTCGACCCTCGTCAGCTACCACGCGTACCTCTCGACGGCTCGTCTTCGAAACTCCTCCCTCTCGCACATCCACGTCCCTCTCCCCTCCTCCCTCGATCCCTCTCGACCCATCCCTCTCCCCTCGCGTCTCTCGACCCTCTGGATTCTCATCAGGGATATCCTCAGCTCCCTCGTTCGACTCCCCTTCTTCGCTCTCCCTTTCCTCGTCAACATCCCCATCTACATGGTCGGGAGATACGGAGCTGGAATGGCCGCGGACGAGGTCGAGACCGAGGCTCAGATGAAGCTCGCTTGTGGGCTGTTGGGTAGCTTGCTCCTCTACCCTCTCATCGCTCTGTCGCTCTTCTGGGGAGTCTTCAGGATGGGAGGATTGACGGGGACGTTGGTTGGGTTGGGAACCGCCGGGTTGTGCGTTTGGGGTTTGGTGATGTACCATCTCAGTTTGATCGACGATAACTATCAGCAGTGAGTCCTTCTTTCCTTCCTTCTTTCCTCGCAGCTTCGACGAGCTCGTTGGAAAAGACGCGTCGACTGACAATTTCCCTCCTCCCTCTTCTTGCTCAGCTTTCAAAAGCTCGTCGCAGCCTTCCGAATCCTCATCGGGATCTGGTCTCCTCGAGAGTACGACCTCGTCCTCCCTCCCGTCCCCAACCCTTTCTCCCAATCCCCTTCGGTCGGCTCCCTCATCAACACCACCTCGCCTTCCCCTCGATCCTCCTCGCCTTCCATCCCCTCCCCCGACGCTCCTCTCGCCTTCGGACGAACCTATCCTCACCCCTCCACCGCCTCAACCATCCACAAATCCTCCCTCCCTCAGCCTTACGAACCCAACAAGCCCAGTATCCCCTCCCGACGACTCATCCGACAGGTCCTTCGAACTCGGTTGCTCGCGTCCAAAGCTCTCGAAGCCTACCTCGTTGCGCTCGAGACCACCGAGGGAGAGGTCGTCCCTTCGTCCGTCTGGCTGGCGACGAGCGTGCAGGAGATCGAGGAGGAGATTGAGGTGGATGGGGTGGTGGTGAAGAGGACGAAGAAGGTTGGGACGAGGGAGGCGAAGGAGGTGGTGCAGTTTTTGAGACATCGAGGAGCGAGAATCGTTCCTGGAGCGGCTGGAGGACAGGATACGAGGTGGTTGGAGATGTTAGAGGAGACGGACGCGCCTTTGGGGGAGACGAAGAAGGAGCGTTGAGACGGTGGAGAGAAGGAGGAAGGGAGAGAGGAGGAGGGTTCGCCTCGGGGCGAAGCAGCGTTTTGGGTGTTCGGGTCTTTTGGTTTCACAGTCTACTTTAGCTCGTTGAACTTGTTCCTTGGGGTTTGCTATATTAAACACATCTTGATTTGCTTCACACTGATTCGTAGGGGAAAGGAGCGTCTCGTTCCGATGCAGAGTTTGACGCGTCGACGAACGAGGACTTCGACCTTGCTCTCTGTTCCTTCAGGCAGACCGAGATGGAGCAGAACCATACATACTGTAGATGAGAAGATAGGGAGTACAACACTGATACTACAGTGGGAGCGATACGAAATCAAGCAGAACCAAACCTGTCTCGCATCTTGATCAATCCGACGCGAGGACCTCCGAGATCGATCCTCCTTGGCCCAAGATATCCCTTGATCGTCGAACTTCCTGTAGATCGACAAGCACTGGTCACTGTCTCCCCTGAAGTGCGAAGACCTGTCGACTCGGTTGGCTGTCCTATAAATCCGAGAAGGAGAAGGGAAAGGAGAGAAGATCAGTGAAGGAGGAAGATCTCGAACCCGCTCTACCTTCGACTCACCTTCAGAAGGTTGACGATATATTCCGAGTTGTCCAGAGGGATATCGTATCGAGCTTGAGGTAGAAGGGATCTCTCTGTAAAGAACGAAGCATAACAAAACGAGACGGAAGAGAGATCAGAAGAACGGCTCGCGGGAGGGAAGGCACCGCAAAGAGAGAATCCCACCCTTTGAAGGATGCTTCTCCAGGTCGGGAAGTACGTTCCAGGTATGAACTGAGACATGGGCTACACGCTGAGATCAGGAAATGAGGCAGGAAAGTTAGTAGGAAGGTGCTGAAGATGGGTCGTCGAAGGAGAGGAGAGAAGGGAGGAGAAGTTCGTGAGCTCAACCCGTTCTCGATTTCGGAGGCAAAAACAGTCGCTAAGAGGACTGAAATTTCGACATGCAACTTTTTAACAACGAGCCGAATAGAGTAGATGAAGCTGCGAGCTTGTCGAAATATATGAATCTGCCTGAGGAGATGGCTTCGGGAGGGAAGGGAGGACTTCGAGCTCGACGTTTTCGTCCTCCCTCCGCCTTCTCCTCCAACTCCTTCCCGGTCCTCCCAACTCTTTCCAGGTCTTCAAACCTCCCCTCCAGGACCCTCTACCTCCTCCACCCACCCACTCCTCCTCCTCCCTTTAAAAAGCAGCTCAATCAACAGCAGCGTTCTCTCTCTCTCTTCCCCTTTCCCTTCCCCTTCAACCTCCCTCCTCCCTTCCTCCCTTCCGCCATGGCTCCCCAAATCATCCCGATGTCGACGATCAAGCGTCTGTGGCCTTCTCCCGAGTACATCAAGAACCTCCTCGGTTCCAAACCTCCCGGCGGTCACTTTGGAATCATCACAAAGACGGGAGCGAACGCAAAGACGAGGACGTTGACGACTCTGTCCAGGACGGTGCATAAGAAGACGCTTAGAGTGAGTGCGCGAGAAACGTTTACGTTTTTCTGGTGAGGGGATAGGGATGGAGGTGGTAGGAGGGAGGGCGAAGATATGGGTTTATACGAGAAGGGAGGGAGGACGGGGAAAGGGAAGGGGACACTTTTCAGCGTCGAGCTCGAGAGAAGGAAGGGAAGGAGGGAGACGATAGGCCCTGTAGAAGCGAACAACGAGCTCGAAGGGAACCCATAGGATTTTCAGAGCTGACTTTTTCGTTTTTCCCGTCTCTACCAGGTTTTCTACATCCGAAAGGACGTCATGATCCACGACGAGCTCGAAGGTCCGTCGTCGTCTCGTCTCCTTCCCTTCCTCTCTCTCCTTGCTTCCCTCCGCTGACCTCCTCTCCCTTACTCACCTTCTCCTCCCTTCCACCACCCAGAAACCGTCCCCACCGACCTCGTCATCGTCCGTCACATCGGTCTCATCTCCAACCGGAAACGACTCGCCTTCGACTGCTTCGTCCGTCGGATCGAATCCCCTCAGGATCCCATCCGTCGTCTGCACATCCAAGAACAAGAAGCCTCCCGTCTGAAATCGATCGAGTCCGCTTCGTTGGAACGATCCAACCTCCTCGCTTCCCGAGCGGATCTCGTTCGACGAGCCAACCTCGCTGGAGTGCTTCCAGAGGACCTCCAGAGGATCGAGGACGATCTCGAGGATCGCGAGAGCGAGGAGGAGATGGAGAGGGAGAGGGAGAGGATGAAAATTGGGATGGAGAGGGTGGAGTTGGTGGATAAGTTGAGGAGGGAGGTGGTGCAGAGGTTGAAGGATGGGTTTGAAGGGTTGGAGGACGAGGAGGGGGTGGTGTTTGAAGGGTTGAGTGAAGCGAGGAGAGCCGAGGTGGTGGAGAGGGAGTTGAAGAAGGAGGTCAACAAGGTCGGGAACGAAGCTGCGGTGGAGCTCGGGTATGAGGATCTGGAGAGGGAGATTGATCTCAGGGTGGAAAGTCGGAGGCTGAGGAGGGAGTTTTTGGAGAAGGAGGCGAGGAGGAAGGTCGAGGAGGAGGAGACGGAGGGGAAGGAGAGGGAGTTGAAGGAGAGGAGGGACAAGGTTCAGAAGATGCAGGTTAGTGGCCCGTACCAGCTCTTTCTCATCTCTCTTGTCTTGTAGGTGGAGGAGGGAAAAGGTCGAGGAGCTCGATCGTCGTCGTCGTCGCGCGTTTCCCTTTCTTTCCGTCTCGTCGACTACCAGCTGACCTTCGTTCCCGCCTTCTTCCCCACCCCCAGGCCCTCCTCGAATCCCGACGTGCAGCCCTCGAGAAGCAGCAGGAGTTCGCCACGAGGAAGATGGAGGAGCTCGCTCTCGCTCGAACCAACCGGGAAGTCGCCGCCTCGTCACCGAGGACGGTCGTCTAAGAGAGAAAATATTAACCTATGACTCTTTTCTCGTTCGTTCGATCCAGCCTTCTCGTTTTTTCCCTCGCTTAGAAAGTCGCACTCGACTCGAACGACTGAGAGAGGCAGAGGGGAGGGGAAAGGAACGACGGAGCGCGTTCCGTTCCGTTTCGATTCGTGAGAGTTCATGTTTCATTCTTTGGTGAAGTCTCAAGCGGTAGGAGCAGGTCCTCCTCCTCCTCCTCCTTGCTGCTGAGCTTGGTACTGACCCTGAAGAGCGACGATCTGCGTCGCAAGAGAAAGAGGAACGAGGGTCAGCTCGAAGACTCGACGACGAGAGAGAGAGAGAGAGAGAGAGAGAAAGAAAGACGAACCTCCAGCTTCTTCTTCTCCGACCGGGACGACAGGTCCTTCAAGCTGTCTTCCAGGCGCAGACTACATTCAAAGCAACAAGATCGGATACCAGTCAGAGGCTGAAAGTTGAAGCAGCAAAGGGCGGAAGGAAGCGAAGAGAGAGCGGAGAAGGGCTCACATCTCCTTGTTGATGAACTCGAGACGCTTATCGACGTTGGTCTTGGCTTCTTCCTGATCCTGCTTGACGAGTCCAGGTCCGATGAGCTTGTAGACGGTGTTGTGGGGTTGAAGGAGGGCGAATTCCTGGAGTAGAAAGAGGAGGAGGAGGGAGGGGAGAGAGGAGGAGGGGAGGTGAGCTTTGAGCTTTCGGAACTCCGGTTGAGGAGCGAGGAAGAAGTCGGTTCTGAGGTATACAACGTCGCCTCGGGATCTCACAGCTCTAAGGTGAGGTGTCTAGAAGCTGTGAGTTTGAGGTGGGAGGGCATTGTTACACCAGGGAGGGAGCTCTTCGTTGAGCTCAACCTCCTTCCCTCCCTCCCCCTTCCTCTGCTCCTCCTCCTCCTCTCTTCCCCGACCTCCTCCCCTTTCAAAGACCCCGAAGCTGAATGAACTCACCTTCAGGACCCCCTCGTTCTCAGACCTCTGACTGTCTAAACGCTGACGAGCTTCAACGGCTTTGCTCAGATCTGTTCCAAACGAAAGGGAAGGAAGGAGCGGTCTCGTCAGCTTCGTCCCGCACCTCAGCTCTCCCTCCCAGAGAAACCCAAAAAGGACTCACCAGATTGCAGCTTCTGGAACACAACGGTGGCTTCTTCGAGACGAGTTTCTAGGGATTGATCAGACATTTTGGTAGAAGAGAGAGATGGTTGAGGGGTAAAAGGAAGAGGTCGTACGAAATCGAGTCGAGCTCATTTCAATGTGCTTCCTTCCTCTCTTTCCTCCTCGACTACCATCTTCGACAAAAGGGAAGAAAAATGACATGCTGATCAGATCTTATCTACATCTTCAAGCTCTCGCTCCCCTCTCTCGTCGAACCTCACTGAGGCTCCCTGGAGCAGCAGCAGCACGACCTCACCCTCAACTTCGTTCGACGTCGTCGCTCCCTCCTCCTCCTCCCCTTCTTCTCTCCTCCTCCGCCATCGAAGCCAGCGACGCAACTTCAGGAACGCCATGGGGGGTCCTAGCTGCCGGACTCGTTGGGTTTCCAATCGTTCTTTGGACTTACAAGGTAGCCTCGTCCGTCGTCTCTTGAGTCCCATCGACTCTGACGTTTCTTCTTCTTTCCCTTCTTCCTTCCTTCCCAGTGCCTCATGCTCGTCATCTTTCAACGTCGGATTATCTACATGGGTTATCTCCCTCCGCTCGCTCGAACGACTGTGAGCCGAGTCCTGCTCCTCCTTAAAACGAGAGAGAGAGAAGGAGGACAAGACTGATCTCGTTCGTTTTCTCCCAGAAAATCGACCCCTCCGACCGTCTCCTCCGAGGCCTCTCCCTGGAGGAAATCGAGATCGAAAGCGAAAAGGGCATCACTCTCCGTGGTATCTCGCTCCGAACAACAACAACAACAACGACAACAACAACAAAGCCTCCTAGGATCTGTCTCGTTTACTTCCAAGGTCCGCTCTCGCTCGCTCGCTCCCTCCTCTTCTCTCTCTCTCTCTCTTCCTTTTCCCAGACTCACCACACCTTCTTCTTGTCTTCTTTCACCCAGGCAACCTCGGTTCCCCTCTCTCCCGGCTCCCTCTCTTCACCCATCTCCTCCTCTCCAAACTCTCCCCCTTCTCCTCCTCCAACACCATCCTCCTCGCGGTCCCGCCTCGATCGTACTACCTCTCCACCAACTCCCCTCCTTCCCAACCCTCCCTCCTCGTCGACTACCTCTCCGTCCTCCGCTACGCTCGAACGACCTACCCTTCCCCCGAGACCAAGCTCGTCCTCTACGCGCACAGCCTCGGAGGAGCGGCCGCGTGCGTTCTGCTCGGTTCGCTCAACAAGGACTCTCCTGAGCCAGATCTGGATCTGCAGGCCGGCGGCAAGTTGGTACTAGACGCGTTGGTGTTGGAGAACCCGTTCCCTTCGGTGCCGATCATGATCGAGGAGAGTTTGTATCCGAGCAAGGTCCTGCCGTATCATTATCTGACCGGGTTGGTGCTGGATCGGTGGGACGCGTTGCGGGCGCTGAAGGGAGAGGGAGACGGTGGGAAGAAGATCCAAAGTGCGTTGGAGGAGACGAACGTATTGTTCGTTTCCGGGGAGAGAGATAGTTTGGTGAAGCCTGAGTTGGTGAGGAGGATGTTTGAGGCTGCTGGGAGAGGGAGAGGGAGACGAGAGTGGTTGTCGATCAAGGAGAGGAGTCACGATGATACGTGGATGGCCAAAGGGGATTGGGGAGCTGGAGTGAGAGCGTTTTTGGAGAGGAGTCGGGTGCTGGAGGTAGGGGTGGAGGGGAAGAAGGAGAAGGAGAAGGAGACGAAGAAGAAGAAGTGAAATCGGTGCGTCGCGTCGTGTTTTCTCTTCGTTGTCTTTCTCTCTCTCGTTCTCGACCCACTGACTCTCTTTCGTTCTCGCTCTATTGTCACTCACACAGGAGTAAATCATCACCAATCAAATCAAGATCAAGGTAAAAGTCGTCCCTCGTCTTCGTCGAAACCAGTTCGAAACCATCCACCACCCACCCGTCCTCCTCCCTCCTCCTCAAATCCCCACCTCCCTACAGATCTCAGACCAATACCCATCCCCTCCCTCCTCCTCCTCCTCTACCACCATCCTCGTCGAAGTCGGAAGGTCCTGCACTCCCACAGCGAAGGACGAGTTCGTTGTTGGGGACGTCGACGAGTCCATCGACGAGACTCGTCGATGCGTTCGGATTTGGAGGAATTGGATGAGCGGTTTCTTGGTGGTGGTGGTGGAGTAGTCCGAGGAAGAGGAGGAGGAAGGAAGGGAGGAGTTGGAACCCGTTGGGGACGGTGGAAAGGCGGAGGAGGAGGAGAAGGACGAGGAGGGGCAGAAGGGAGTTGCGTTGTAGGAAAGCATGGTTTCTTCTTAGGTGATGGGTTGAGGAAGAGGCTTGAGTAGTAGATTGAGATCGAAGCGATTGATGAACAGTGGAGATTTTGTTTTAGGAGAACTGGAAGACCGATGGATGGTGATGGTTTGGGAGGATCTCTCTTTCTCTCACGAACATTCTTTTTGTTTCAAAACCGTACATAGTGTCGCTCCCTTGATCCAAAAACCACTCCGTTGAGGCGATGCTGAAGTTGCGGAAAAAAAGGAGAGATGGGCGAGAAGCGATGAGTGAGTGAGGGTGCGAAGTGGGATCAAAGGGAACGTCGAGACGAAACGAAACGAGGGGTCGACGCTTCGCTGCCCCCGGTTTGTTTTGTTTTTTGCTGTTTTGCGCGGACGTCATTCTGATAGGTCTCGGAAGATCTTTCGAGGGGAAAGGGAAAGAAGATCACGACGGCGGATCAAAGGGAGGGAAGGAGGAGAGTCGCCCTCGACGCGTTTCGGTACCCTTTTTCCTTTTTGCATTCTTTCTTTCCCCTTCGGGTCTAAAAGAAGCCAAACGCTGAAGCGTATATAACCATCTCCATCCAAATCAGAAGAAAAGAAGAATAAAAAAAACTATCCATAGAACGAGTCCCTAGTGGTAGCCAGGAGGCAACCCGACCGAAGGTCCTCCAGCAGGCGTCCCTTCTCCGCTCGCAAACGCTGGAGGTTCTCCAAACGCGGGAGGTTCGCCTTGATCCCCGAACGAAGGAGGATCCCCAGCTGGAGGAGGAGGGTCGTCGAATCCGGGAGGTCCTCCTCCTCCTGAGGACGAGACATTGGAGATGTAGGGAGCACCGATGAAGGGAAGAGCGAGGTCGGTGATGATGGAGTGGATGAGAGGGTGGGCTGGGGAGGAGAGTTTGAGAGAGAGGGAGAAGAAGAACTGGATGAGGAAGGAAAGGAGGACGATGTCAGAAGCGTCGAAGGGGAAAGAGAGAGAAGGACGGGAAAGAAACGAACCTGTCGAGACGCGTTCGGGAGGATGAAGCTTCCGAGCGTTGGATCCAGGTTCGAAGGTGCGCTCGAAGCGAGGTCGAGATGGACTTCGGTCGACAGGCCTTGAGGAGAGGAGAGAGTAGGATGGTTGGAAGAGATGTTGAGCGTGCAAAGCTCGGAGAGGGTGATCTAAAAAAGAACAGAAGAAGGGTAGAGAGAGGTCAGCTTCGAACCATGAGCTCTGCGCACGATCAGATCCGCTCAAAACTTCAAACGTACATCAGGCTCTCCAGTAGTAGCGACGACGATCTTGGCGGTGACCGATTCTACGACGAAAGAGTCCTGGCCCGAGGCGAACGAAGCAGCCGCCTGAGCTTCCTCCTCCTTCTTCTTCTCCTTCCCCTTCCCGAGACCGAAGAGTCCCTTCTTCTCCTTCTTTTCGACCTTCGAGGGAGGAGACAGATGAAGCTTGATGTCGAGAGGGATCGATGGGAGAGAAGCTGGGATAGGGAGGGGAGGTGGGTGGATCTGAAGGGACGCGAAAGGGAAGGGAGAGAAGGCGTCAGTTTCGAGCTCAACATCGTAAGGAAGCCGAACTGAACTGATCTACAGGACTCACCGAAACACTCAAAGAGCCCAACGACCTTCCCTCAGCACCAGTAACCTCAACCTCCTTCTTCCAATCGCTCGACTGGAACTCGTTCGAAACCAAGACCTTCTCCCCGTCGGGCCTGAAGGGGATGACCTTCCTCTCGACGAGCTCGAGCTCTCCGGCGATCCTGTGACCTCGCTCGTCCATTTCGGTCGAAGGGACTCCGTCAGCGAAGACGACGGAAGCCTCGACGACGTGCTCGACGGAGAAGCGTTGACCGACGAAGGAAGGAGGCGGTCCGCTGCTGAGATGAAGGGGACTGGCTGATTTCCCCTTGGACGACAAGTTGTGAGATTCCTCGATGCTTGACTTCTCGGGAAGGGTGATCTGTGGAAGTAGAAATCACAGTCAGTCTAGGGATTCAGGGACGAGAGGGAAGGAAGCGGAGAGACTGACCTCGAAGGACCAACTGCTCTCAAGAGACTCTCCTCCTCCAGGCATAAGAAGGACGTCCTCCTGTCCAGAGGTGAGAGGCACGAAAACGGATCCTCCACGGTAGTACTCTTGAGAGCTGATGGGCTCGGTGAGGGATCCTGTCGTAAGGGAGGGAAGGAGAGAGGGAGGTAAGATCGAGGTCTCGGGAAGGGAAACGTCGAGCTCAACGTGGAGGAGGAAGGAGCTGAAGCTGAACTGTCGTTTCCCTCCCTCGTTCCCAAATCCCTCTTCCGTCCTGAGTACACATGCATACAAGCCGTAGACACGAGTGTGCTCGTCTTTGTCGAGGGAAAGGAGCGAGAGCTGATGGTCTCGTCCTCCCTTCCCTCTTCCATCTCAACCTCCTTCCTCTCCCTCCAGCCTTGGCCTTCGACCCTTCAAGAGAGAAAGATAGCATGAACGAGAGCGACTCACTTGCTTCCCAGAAGACTCGTACTCCTACAGAGGCGACGCTGAGCTTGTGCTTGACATCCTTGACTCCTTCCTCGTTGTCGACGACGAGTGAGACTTCTCCGGAGACTGCCTCTCCTGGAGCGAAGGGACGGTTGGGATCTCCTCGAGAAGGGTTGAGTCGGATGTCGAGTCGAGTATGGGTGAGAGGGTGCGAAGTAGCAGTGGTGGCTGCAGTCCAAGGAGCCATGGCGAAGGGAGAAGGGAAGGGTTGGAGGAGAGGGAGGGGACGAACGCTCGTGGCCTCTTTCAGACTTCGGAATCAATTTCTGCCTCAGTCGGTCAGTCACCTCTCCATAATGCGCTGTCAGACGAAAGAAACCGATCCTCCGTGAGAAAGAGAGCTCGGTAAAACTTTCCTGGTGTGCGAGATCGATGTTTGTCGGTTTGAAGGCTGAAAATCAACAAAGACGAGGACGCGAACAGACTCCTGAACTCTTTGCTCCTTCCGAACTTCTTCAACTCTCCCCTCTCTCGCTTCTCTCTTCTTCCCTCTCTCTTTCCTTCCCAGGAGCAAGATTGTACGAGACGGCTGCCGTTGACTCTCCAGAGGCGCCTCAGCAAGAACTCAATGAAATCGTCATTCACCGATCTGAAAGGCCGCCTCAAGTTTGCTTCCAGGGCCGCTCCCAACAGACCTCGAAACCTTTCTGTCTTTTGGTGTTTCCCTCCCAACGATCACCTTCTCCCCCCTTCCCTTCCCTTCCCTTCTCTTTTTCTTGTCCAAAGCAGCAATGCTTCTCCTTCCTCTCCTCCTCTCTCTTCTCCCGGCTTCTGTTCTCGCAGCTCCCTCCTCCCTCCTCCCTTCGACTCGATCCGACATCAAGAGATTGTCCAACGACCAACGACGCGAGCTCGCTGCCACCATCGCCACTCAGCTTTTTGCTCGAGACCCCAACGATCAAGTTAACCCAGAGATCATCAAGGCCGAAGTTCTCGTTTTCCTTCAAGATCTCGAGCAGCAGGGAGCCAACACGGGAGGGATTCAGAAGAGACTCTTCGGTTTTGGGGACGACGACCCAAACGAGGGAGTTTTGACTGGTTATGCGCCTGCTCGAGTCGCTTGCCCTGAGGGACAGACCTTCATTCGAGTCGCTGAAGTGAGTTTCTAGCAGCTAAGGCTGGCTGAGAAGACGCGTGAGGCTGCCGACGAGCGGATTCGTCGTCCTTGTCGCTTGGGCTGACCTCTCCCTCCTCTTCCCTTGCTTTCCTTTTCTCTCTCGCCTTTCCCCAGAACATCTCCACCGTCGAAAACGATCACATCCAAACTCGTCTCAACCCCGATCGATTCCTCAACTACCTCTCTGGTCTCAACATCTCTCCTTCGACTCTCAACCTCAACCTCAACTCCTCCTCTCCCACTTCTTCCTCTCCCAACGTCGGACTCGCTTTCTCTGGCGGTGGCTACAGAGCGCAAATTTCCGGCGGGGGTGGACTTTGGGGAACGGACTTCAGGAACGAGGTGAGTTTCTTGATCGAGAGGGAAGCGGAAAAGCATGGAGTTGTTGGCGGGGGAGGGGAGGGAGGGGAGGGAGGAGGAGTATCGACGCGTCATCCCTTTGCACTTCAATTGATAGAGGAAAGGAGGTCGAAGGCAAATTTGAGCGATACCATCTGGGAAGCTGACTTCCCTTTCACGTCGGCGTTTGATCTTTTTGTAGGAAGCTGTCGCTGCTGGGACTGGAGGAATCGGACAGGTCGCCACCTACATGACGGGACTCTCGTGCGTCTCTTCCTTCCTTCTTCCTTTTTCTCCCTGGGTTTCGTCTCAGGAGCAACAGGTTTCGTACTTCTGAATCCTGACAGCTAACTTTTCTCGTTCCTCTTCGCTTCTTTTTCGCTCTCGCAGGGGAGGTAGCTGGTTGGTCGGGTCTTACATGGCGAACCAGAACAGAACCATCCCCGATCTCGCACAGAACGTTTGGAACCTCTCCGACAACCTCGTGATTCCTGACGTATCTGGGTTCTTGGGAACGACGCAATACTTTGCCGACCTCGTTTCGGAAGTTGCGTCGAAAGGAGCGGAGGGTTTCGCTACTCAGATCGTGAGTTTCTCTCTTCCGTTGATCTCCTCTTCGCCCCATTTTTATTCCTCAGTTCTGATACGACTGTCGCCTTTTTTATCTGGGTTGTTTCAGACCGACTACTGGGGTCTTGCTCTTTCAGCTCGTGAGTTTCGCCGGCTCGAACTTTCGACGCGTCGTTGTCGTTCCTTCTTTTCCTTTTCTTCAGCTCCTGTCGATCTTCCGTTCTCTTCTTCGACGTCCACTGATGATCAACCTCTGTTACTTCTTACCCTTTCCCGCTTTCCCTATCTAGATCTCTTCCCTAACCAATACGGACCTCAGGAAACTCCCAACCTCACCCTCTCCGATCTCGCTGGTCTTCCTGCCGCGGACGTTCCCTATCCTATCATCATCGCTGCTGAACGAGAGCCAGACACCATCGTCGTCTCTACCAACGCTACGATTTGGGAGTTCACTTGTAAGCCGTCTATCCTTCGAGACCCCTCGCTTCCCTCTTTCCGAACCGCTGACGGAGCGCATCTCTTCTCTGGGTGTAGACAACGAGTTTGGGACGTGGGGATTCGGAGGAGGAGCTGGAGGAACCGATTCTCCCATCATCGGTGCTTTCATGAACACCACTTTCCTTGGAACAGACATGAACGGAGGAAGTGAGTAAAGGCTGAAGTCTTCGAACGAGTCGAGCGTCCGTGCTGATCTTCGTCGTCTTGTAGTTCCTTCGTCGACTGAGGAGGAAAAATGCTATATTGGATTTGATAACTTGGGTTTCGTTGTCGGAACGTCTAGGTGAGTCTTGAGTTCAGGATTCAAAGAAGAGAAGGAGGGGTCGGATCTTCTGACGCGTCGACGAGACGAACTGCTGCTCCCTCGAGACCCGAAAATCTCTCTTCTCCGACGCTGACTCCTTCTATTTCCCCTTCCCCCACCTCCCCCTCCAGCACTCTCTTCAACGCGGCCTACGTCATGATCGTCTCTTCCAACAGTTCCGACTCTGGAATCCTTGCCTCCACTATCGAGGCTGTTCTTGAGGCCATCGGGGAAGCAGGAAACGACGTGGCAACCTACCCAAATCCCTTCTATGGCTTTGCGAACGAGTCAAACCCTGTGAGCACGCTTTCACGTCGACCGTTGGGAGGATCTCGAGCTGGAAAGGGAGAGGAGAAGCTCGAGAGCTCATCAATCACCAATCTCCTCCCCTTTCTTCATACAGCTCGCTCAATCGGAAACTTTGACTCTCGTCGATGCTGGGGAGACGAACCAAAACATCCCCTTCGAACCTCTGCTCATCCCTGCTCGAAACGTCGACGCGATCATCGCCTTCGACGCTTCTGCCGACACGACCTACTCGTGGCCCAACGGAACCGCCATCTCGACCACTTACCAGCGATTCAACGTGAGTTTTTCAGACTCCCTTCAGCGAGACATGGTATTCCAGCTGACGAGACAAAATTTGGATATAGGCTCTCGCAATTTCACTCGACCATCCTCCTTTCATGCCTGCCGTCCCTTCCGCTAACACCTTCGTCAACACCGGTCTCAACCAACACCCCGTCTTCTTCGGATGCTCTGCCGACGCGAGACCCAACACTACCGCTCCTCTTATCATCTACGTCCCCGTCAGTAGTCGAATCTCGTCGTCTCCCCTCTTCGTTCCTCGGATCTTCGCATCGACTCTCAACTGACTCTCGTCCCCTTCCCGTCCTTTTTTCAGAACTACCCTTGGGTGAGCCATATGCCTCGAGTTTGTTTTTCCTTGGAGTCCTGAGCTGATCTTCTCTCGTACAGTCTACTGCTTCCAACACGTCGACTTTCCAACTTGAGTACGAGACTTCTCAAGCTCTCGACATCGTTTACAACGGAGGTCGAACTCTCACCCTCAACAACACCATCTCGAACTGGTCGACCTGCCTCGCTTGTGCTCTTGCTGATCGAGCCGTCGCTCGAGGTGGATCGGAGAGGAGTCAGACCTGCCGAGACTGCTTCGGTGAGCTCCCTTCTTCCTTGTCGCCTCACTTTTTCCTTCGTCATTTACTCACCTTTCTTCTCTCCTTCTTCCGCTTCTCAGGCCAGTGGTGTTGGTGAGTTTCGACTCCGTCACAGCCTCGATTTCCGCGTCTGGAATCTCTCGACTTACGCCTCGTCGTTCTGTTCCTTCCTTCTCTTCCTTCCAGGGACGGAGCCATCGACGACTCCACTCCTACCACCGAGTACGAGCCCACCGTTGGAAGCGTCCCCTCTTTCCTCGCCAACTTGGGAGCGACTGCTACCGCTGCTTCCACTCCCACTCCTTCCGCCTCGACCGCCGCCGACGGAGCGTCTTCGGGAGCTGGACGAGGATTCGTCGCTGCTTGGGGAGTTGGACTCTTCGGATTGGTGCTCGGAGCCGCTTTGCAGTTCTGAGGAGTAGCTTAGTCTTTCGTGCTTGTGAAGGGGAGGGGACGGAGGGAGGGAGGGAGGAGTGAGAGGATGGATTTTACGACGCGTCGAAGCTTATGCCCCCGATCTCTTTTTATTTCTCCTGTTCTGTGTATCTCGCTCAGTTTGTCTTATCTTAGTAACGCTCAGTCTTAATATCTGTTTGGCTCTTTCTGCTCACTGTATCTCGAGTATGACCCTGCTTGCTTCTCGATCTGAACTTGACAAAGGAAAACGACTTCGTTCGATCCTTTTCCTTTCCTTCGCTTCACCTCTGTTCATTTTCTCGAGGGAGAGGTTTGAGTCAAGAGGATGAGCTAGCATAAGTATACAAAAATCGAGTTGAACCGAGTACTTTTGAGAGAAAGAGAAGCGAGAGAGAGAGAGAGAGCACAACCAACCAAAACGGAAAAGCAACAAACACAACCACACTAAAGAAAGAAGAACGACCTTAGCCTACTCAATCTAGTGGTGGAACAACCTCAAGTTGGTCCTAGCAAACACCATCTCGTACTCGTCGGCGACCTCGAGGCAAGCGGCGTCCATGATGGATCCTCCAGGAGCACCAAGGTAGGTGACTCCGGACCTCTTTGCTCGGTGGACGTTGTCGGGGAAGGGGAAGAAGGCGTCGGAGGCGCAGGCGACTCCGGTGAGGAGAGCCATGTGGGAGGATCGCTCTTCGGCGGTGAGGGGAGTGGGGACGGTGTCGAAGAGGGAAGCCCACTGAGCGTGTTCCGAAGGGGAGGAGGCGAAGGCGGTACCGGTGACGAAGAGGTCGATGGCGTTGGCTGGAGGAGGGGAGGAGAGAGGCAGAGAGAGAGAAGGAGAGGAGAGAAGAGGGGAGGGCGAAGAAGGAGAATCAGCTCGTGTTCGGAGAAAGAGACGAAAGAAGGACGCGTCTCGAATTCGAAGAGAAAGAAACGACTCACCCTTGTCAGCCCTCTTGGTTCCCTGCTTGAAAGGCAAGCTGAGGACTCGAGGGTGGTGCCTCAACCACCAGTTGTCGGCCTTGTCTCCGGCGAGACGAGTGCAGTGGATCCTCGACTGCTGTCCAGCTCCGAGTCCGATGACGGTTCCGTTGAGAGCGTAGCAAACAGAGTTGGACTGAGTGTACTTGAGAGCGATGGTGGCGACGAGGAGATCGAGGGTAGCCTGGGCAGTGAGCTAGATGCGGCGAGAGAGAGGAAGAAGGCGAGTCAGCGATGCGAAGAAGGGGAGCGAGGCGACGCGTCGAAGGGGAGAGAAAAGGACGAACCTCCTTGTTCTTGGTCACGATGTTGCTGAACAGGGACGAGTCGATAACGACGTCGTTCCTCTTCTGCTGGAGGGAGATTCCGTAGACCTGTCGGGTCTCGATGTCTCCGGGGACGTAGTTGGGGTCCATCTGAGGAAGAGAAAAAAAAGGGAAGTCAGCCAGGGCTCTCGACGCGACGAATCTCGCTCCTCTCTTCGCTTCCAGCTCTGCTACTTCGACAAAGACGAAACCCAGAAGGAAACAAGGAAGCTACTGACCTGGAGAACACAGTACTTTCCACCCTTCTTCTTCTTGAGGATCTCGAGAGCCTCGGGCTCGTATCCAGGAGCGATGACACCGTCGGAGACCTCTCGGTTGATGATTCTAGCAGTAGCGGAATCGACGACGTGGGAGAGTCCAATGAAGTCTCCGAACGACGACATTCGGTCGGCTCCTACAAAAACGTGAAACAACAACAACGAACCAACAAAGATCAGCCCTCTCTTTCCATTTCTTTCCTCCTTCGATCAAACTCACCTCGAGCTCGAGCGTAAGCGCTAGCGAGAGGAGTAAGAGCCTGCTTGGCCCAGAGATCCTCGACTCCGAAGACCTTAGCCTCGATCTCGGAGAGAGGGAGACCAAGAGCAGCTCCGGCGGGAGAAACGTGCTTGAAGGAAGCGGCGGCGGGGAGGGTAGGGTTGGAGGTAGCGGCGGAGAGCTCCTTGACGAGAGCGTAAGAGTTGAGAGCATCGAGGTAGTTGATGTATCCGGGGGATCCGGAGAGGACTGTTAAATTTCGGAGGAAGTCGGGGAGGGGGAAAGAAGGTCAGCTTCAAGAGAGGAGGAGTCGACGCGTTTCGAGAGATGGACGAAAGATGAGACAAAAAGGGTATGACAGGAGATAGAAACGAGTACCGATAGCTACAGAAAGAGAATGAAAAGCTGAACTTACCCTTGATAGGAAGCTCTCCCTCGGTAACGAAAGCCTGAGCGGGAGCCTGATGAGGGTTGGCTCCGTACCTCAACTGCATCCTCTGGACTCCAACGCTGCACTTAGCGTCTCCCTCTCCTCCCAACGACGCGTACTCCTTCCTGAAGTAGTCTCCGATCGCTCCATCGTACTCGGCGGTCATCTCGAACGCCTTGAGGGCCAATCCTCGCTTGGTCTCCTCGGAAACCTTGCCGTCGGCCTTCCACTCGGAGAGAACGGTCTCGTAGTCGGAAGGGGAAGAGAGGATCGAGACTCGAGCGTGGTTCTTAGCAGCAGCTCGAAGAAGGGTGACTCCTCCGATGTCGATCTCCTCGATGGCTCCGGCGAGGGTGCAGTTGGGAGCGGCGACGGTGGCCTCGAAGGGGTAGAGGTTGCAGACGACGAGGGTGATGGGGGAGATTTTGTTGGCGGCGAGATCAGCGAGATCGGAAGCGATGTCTCGGGAGAGGATACCTGGAGGAGGTGAAGGTGAAAAGTCGACGCGAATGGAGCAAAGAGGAGAGAGGGAGGAGAAGGAAGGGACGAGGAAGGTCAGCTCTCTTCGTTTCGTTCGACGAGCTCTTCCCACTCGTACAAGATACAAAAAACGCGACTGACCTCCGTGAACGGCAGGGTGAAGAGTCTTGACTCGACCTCCGAGCATCTCAGGAGCCTTGGTGATGGAGGAAACGTCCCTGGTAGACGAAAACACCAAGTTCGAAATCTCAATCAGTCCTCGCCTCCTTCCTTCCTCTCTCTCGCCTCTGGTTTTGCTTGGAGAGGACTCACTCGATCTCAATACCAGCCTCCCTGATCATCTTGGCGGTTCCTCCAGATCCGAGAAGTCTGAATCCGAGCTCGGAAAGAGACTTAGCGAAGGGGAGGAGGCCAGTCTTGTCGTAGACGGAAAGGAGGGCTGGAGGGAGGGAGGGAGGGAGGAGGAGAAAGAGGAAGCAGGAGAGGAGAGGCCGTTCCGTCAGTTCAACTCTCAAGGAACGAGATCTGTAGGAATGAACTGCTCACCGATGGGTTTCTCTTGAGCTGAAGACATGCTTGAATGTGGTTGGCAGTCAACCGTCTTCTCTTAGATCTCGTCGAAAAGTGGTCAAACCGCGCAGCCCAAATTCACCTTCACCTCCAAATCAAGTCCTACTGCTTTCGCCTTCAACGCCGACAAACTCTGAAATATGGTCTTGGCTTCCGCACCTTCCTTCGCAGGTCCATGGACTTCCTTGAAGCAACCTCTCACTCCCTGGGTGTAAGCAGCTCTCCTCCTCTTCGATTCAAGTTCTCGTGAGCTCGAAGCTGACCTTTCCCTCCCTCCCTTCCTTCCTTCCTTCTTGCTTTCCTCCCAGGGCTGAGCGAATCCGAGACATGAAGTTCGACCAGATGACTCCAGTCCAAGCTAGTGTCATTCCCATGTTCATGGGGAACAGGGACGTTGTCGTAGAGGTGAGCTCTGAATCAAAGAAGAAGAGCTGCTGAACGAAGCTGACCTCGAGCGTTCCTTCCCTCCCTTCGTTCTCCCCTTCTTAGGCCGTCACTGGATCCGGAAAGACCCTCGCTTTCGTCATCCCTATCATCGAGAAGATTCTCAGGCGGCCAGTCCCCCTCAAGAAGGACGAGATTGGTGCTCTTATTATCTCTCCGACTCGGTTCGTTCTCTTTCCTCCTCGCCCGCCCCGTCCGTCTCCCTTCCCCTCGACTCGAAGCTGACCTTTACTTCGAACTTTAATTTCATAGTGAACTCGCCACTCAAATCCACTCCATCTTCCAACTCTTCTCTCACCCATCCCTCGCTCCTCCACTCCTCCTCATCTCGTCGTCCGAGTCGACGCCCGGTCAGGATTTGGCTCGTTTCCTCGAAACCGAAGCCTCCATCGTCGTCGCCACCCCAGGACGAGTCGACGAGTTCCTGTTAGGTCGAGGGAAGGGCATTGTGAGGGTCAAGGAGATGGAAGTGCTCGTTCTGGACGAGGCTGATCGGTGAGTTCGACGTTTCGTTTCCGTTTCGACGCATGATAAGCTTGAAGCTCGAGCAGAGCTCCTCGCTTCGACACAGGAAGAGGCATGCCGTCAGCCTTTGATATCAGATCCAGAGTGGTGGTCTCTAGGATTTGACGTCGGATCATCGTCTCTCTCCGTCGCGTCCAGCGAGCTGACCTTTCCCTCCTTCCCTCTCTTCGCAGTCTCCTCGATCTCGGATTCTCCCCAACCCTCACTCGTCTCCTCAACCATCTCCCTAAACAACGTCGAACAGGTCTCTTCTCAGCAACCATGACCGACGGTCTCACTGAGCTCGTTCGAGTTGGACTTCGAAATCCCGTCCGAATCGTCGTCAAGGTCGAATCGAAATCGAAACGTCCACTGCATCAGGATCCCAACGCTCCCTCTTCCAGCACAACCATCGAACGACGAACACCAGCAACTCTGACGAGCACGAGTTTGGTGTGCGAGAAGGGAGAGAAGCTGGAGAGTCTCATCCGGGTGTTGGAGTCTGAGAGGTTGAGGGAAGACGCGGACGGGATGCCCGTTGGTGGGAGCAAGTTCATTGTTTATATGGCTACCTGTGCTGCTGTGGACTACTTCTACCGAGTAAGTACATCATCGCCTCTCGTTTTCTTCTCTGCGCCTCTCTTTTGCTTCGTCGCTGCTCCGACGCGTCTCCCTCTCCCTCGACTGACCTCGTCTCCCCTCTCCTCGCCTCTCCATTCGCATCCAGATCCTTTCCAAACTCCCTCTTCTCTCCCTCTACACCATCTCCTCCCTCCACGGCCACCTTCCTCCAACTCATCGAACCTCCGTCCTCCACTCCTTCTCCACCCACCCTTCCACCACCCTCTCTCCCTCGATTCTTCTCTGCACGGACGTTGCCGCTCGAGGTCTTGATCTTCCCGATGTCGACATGGTCGTTCAGTACGACGCTCCCGTGGATCCCAAGAACTTCAGTCATCGAGCTGGAAGGACGGCAAGAGCTGGGAGGAAAGGAAGGGCGGTGGTGTTGCTGGAGAAGGGAAGGGAGGAGGAGTACGTTGGTGAGTTTAGCTTTGCCTTTCGCTTGCTTGGAGTCTCAGGGTTCGAGGGTTGGGAGTGAACGGGTGCTCGAGGTCGAGGGGGAGCTTCTTCGCTGGCGAGAGCAGAAAGGCGACTTCGACGCGTCGCCTCTTCTTCTGCTCGACTCAACCAGCTTCACGAGCACCCGACTCGTGATCGACTCCATCGAGTGTTTGCGTATACTGATTAATATCATTCCTCGTTCTTTCTTCCCAACACAGACTTCCTGCAAATCCGTAAAATCCCCCTTCGACCTCACCCACCTCTCCCTCCCCTCCCCTCAACCTCCTCCCCTCTTCTTCCTCACCTTCGAACCATCCTCCTCTCCGACCGGGACCTCCACGACCGATCTCTCAAAGCCTTTGTCTCCTTCCTTCGAGCGTACTCGAAGCACGAGGCGAGCTACATCTTCCGAGTGAAAGATCTGGATCTGGGAGGGGTCGCCGAGTGCTTTGGATTGCTGAGGATGCCTGGAGGACCTGAGGTGAAGGATTGGAGGAAGAGGACTGGGATCTTTGTGGAGAGGGGTGGGAAGGGGAAGGAGAGGGAGGTTGTGGATGAGGAGGGGATGGTTGTTGATGGGGAAGAGGTTGTTGAAGAGGAGGACGCGACGACGAAGGTTGAGGGAGAGGGAGAGGGAGAAACGGTGGCTGAGGAGCAGGAGCAGGTCGTTGAGGAGGCTTCTGGACCTACTGTTGGAGCTGAGGATGATGGTGACGAGGTGCCTGTGGTGGTTGAGGGAGGTGAACGAGTGTGGAAGGACGCCGAAGTCGACGTGAGTTGCTCGTTCTTCGTCCTCGACGCGTCTGGTCCTTCCTTCGCCCCCAATCTGACCCACCCCTCTTCTATCTTCCAGTGGTCTGCATACGCCTACGCCTCCAAACCCCGAGAAACTCAACGTCTCGAAACCCTCACCCTTCCTCGTCCCGCTCGTCCAGCCAACAAGAAACCCAAACCCACCACAACCGCTCCCGCCTGGTCGAACAAGACAGCCTCCAAAGCCGAGAAGGACGTTCGAAAGGAGAAGAAGGTCGCCAAACGATCGTTCGAGAAGGCTGCTGAGAAGGCTCTCAAGATCTCGGAAGCGGGAGGAGTGGAAGCCTACGAGGCTGCTGCTGCCGCTGCTGCAGAGAGCGACGGAGAGGAGAAGGAGGATTGGATGGAGTTGGTGAGGGAGACGAAGAGGAGGAGGAAGGAGGAGAAGGCTGGAGGGAAGATGGGTGGGAAGGTGCTTGCTGGAGGGGATGGAGACGAGGGGAGTGACGGGGAGAGCGGTGAGGAGGGAGGAGGAGGAGGAGGGATGGATTTCGGAGATCTTTAGATTCGGTTACTGAGAGTTCGAGTTTGCTGTTGTACGATACATATATCTGCATCGCAATCTTGCAAAAGGATCGTTGAACGAAGGCAGGAGGAGAGGGAAAGCCGGCAGCCTCGCGTCGTGACTCTTTCCTCGAACAACGCCAAACACAGCGCAAAAACATAACTGCAAGTAGCTAACTAGTCCCTCATATCCTCCCTAATAGGTACCTCGTCCGTCCCGTTCGCCTGAATAAACGCTATCGCCCTCTCCCTCATAATGTCGTCCCAAACCTTCGCGTCCTCCTCCCTCACCGGCCCAAAGGTCCCAATTCCTCCCCTCAGGATCACCTCGTCCGGGATCGTCTGCAACCTGCTCATCTCCCTCCTCACGAACCCAACCAACTGGTTCAACTCCTCCGGCATCAAACACGGATCCCACGTCTCAGGGATCTCTCCCAACATCGGAGGGCTCTTGAGATCCGTGGGCACAGGACCGATCCTTCCCTCTCCCTCCATCTTCCCCTCCAGATCCTGAGGTCGAATCTTCCCGCCCATCCCGTCCGCCTTCCCGATCTTGGACAGGTGCTCGACTCGTTTCCTATCGTTGAGACCGGAGGGGATCTTGACTCCGACGGTTCCTTTGGCGAGTCCTCGAGCGCCGAAGACGTTTCGCCAGAGGAAGAGAGCGAGCTCGGTGTCGTTTCCGAGGATGGCTTGGTCGAAGGTGATTCGGTATCCTGTGAACTGCTCTCCGAACTCGATCATGTACTTCTTGACGAATCGTTCAGGGATGAGGGGACCGAGGGTTCGTCGCATCCGGACCTCGAGGAGGGAGAAGAAGTGGGTGAGGAGCTCCTCCTGGTACCGTTTGGCTTCTTTTTTGGGGAGGGCTCGAAGTCGGGGGATGTACATGCTGTTGGAAGGAAAACGTAGGATGTGTTAGAGCGAGAGAAAGGGAACGAAGGTGGACCAAGGGAAGAGGAGGAAAAGGCGGGAGGTGGGGAGGAGGGAAGAACGAGCGGAGAGCTGAACGAGATGATGAACGAACAGGAGGAGGAGCATGTGAACAGAGAACCAAGCCTGCATGGTCCGAGGCAGCTGACAGTCTGAGAGAGAAGATAGAATGAAAGGAGGGGGGGGGAAGGAGTGAGCACTTGAGAGGAAGCTCACGAGCTCAAAAAAAGGGAAGGAGGAGCTCACCCGTCCAGAAGAAGTCCTCGTTCCTAACCAGTCCATCACTCGCCTGTCCTACAAAGTTCCTCGTAGCCTCGATAGCCGTCCCTTGTTTACTGGACTTTCTCATCGCCTGGACGAGGGGTCGGACGAGGGCATGGAACCAGGGAGGAAGGTCCTCCTTGACGGAGGTTTGGATTCCGACCTGATGTTTGGGTCGAAGGTAGAGGTAGATCGAAGGGTCGTACTTGAGGACAATCTTCTTTCCAGAAGCGTCCAGACCTGTGCGAGGAGTGGGAGGGGAAGGAGTGTTGGTGGAGAGGGATCGGAAGGAGGTTTGGAGGAGGAGGGAGGAGGAAGGAGCGAAAGGTAGAGCTGACGAGGAGGCCGAAGAAGCCAGTGTCCGTAAGGATCGAAGAGGAGTGGAAGGGACTCTCATAGAGAGGAAAGGGGAGATGTAAGAAGCGAGGTTGAGATGGGAGGGGTGTGTTGTTGAGAACGTCGACAGTCGAGGGATGGGTGTTGGAAAGGAGGAACGGAGGGAGAAGAGCTGAGATCGAGATTTGGGGAGGAGCGATTGGCTCCGATGCTCAAGCTGCAAGCAAGAGAAAAAATGTCGATGAGATGCTCTCAAACGCTGAGACTCATCGAGAAACTGGTTGTGGCGAAAGGAGAATATTTCTGATGACAGACTCCTCTCAGGGGAAGAGGAATCTAGACGCGTCGAGATCCGGCTCGCAGGACGAGAGCAAGGTCGTGAACATGTTATCGGGCCTACGTCTACGAAGGATGTTGGGTTTAGAGCATGGAAAATGATGGAGACTCGGAAGAGCATCCTGCGAACGAAGAGGGAAAAAGAAAGAGGCAGAGGACGCGTCAACGAGGGCTCGACGGTTCGCTCTCTGAGGAGAAGCTCACCTTCCCAGCTAACTCTCTCGGTTTATCACTTGGTAGTTTATGTCCTTCGAGCGATGACCTTTGAGAGCGAAACAACAACGAGTCGAGGCTGGTCAGACCCACGGGCTCAACACGACCTCCACAAAAGTGAGGGAAGAAGCCAGAGCTCACGTCGTAGTGCTTGGTAGCCTGGTAGGAAGCATAGCTCCACATTCCGAAGACGATTGAAGTTTGGAAGAGCATCACTCGGGGCGACATGGTAGCCATTTCGAAGCGAAGAGGGGAGAGCGACGAGTTGAGAAAGTTGTTTGGTTGACTGGTGAGGCTGAAGATTGATAGAGGTGGATGTGGTTTAAAGGAACAGAAGGAAACTTACCTCATCCGTTGCTTTTTGTTCTAGTCCGAGGAGGCGGGCGAGGAAGAAAGAGCGGAAGTAGGCGAATGGAACCGTCGGTCTCGACGCGAGGACGCTGACTCGTTCGACTTACTTCCTGTTGTTCGAGGACCGAGCTGAGAGAACTGGGAAGAGTCGCAGAGGTGAGCACGCTCGTACTAGTCCTTTGAATTGGATGATTCTAGGAGATCATCATGAAGAAGGACGTGCTGGAACGGAACAAGGAAACTGCGTCGCCACTCGAGACCGAGACGCGTCTTCTTTAGTCGTTCTATCGGATCTCAGCCGTTGTCTTCTATCCAGGTTATTAGAAATGCACGAGTTCTTTCCGAATGAAGTATCAAAGCATCGAAGGCCAAGGAGAAAGGGGATGGACTCTCTTCGCTTTGACTTTCTTCGACAGCCGTTGAGTTCAAAGGAGAAAGGCGTTTCGTATCGTCAAGGCTAAAAAAACAAGTGTGAAAAGTACAGATGAAGGAAAGGGAAGACTGGCAGAAGTAGCGATCTGAGAAGGGGAAAAGGAAAGGAGAGAGAAGACGGTCAGCTCAGCCTTCGTTCGTCTCAAAAGGTGAGGCGGGGAGGAGGAGGAGGGATCGAAGCTCACCTTCTGTCTATCCTTTCCTCGAGAAAATAAATGCAAGGAAGCTACAGCACTCTAGTGGTGGGATGACGAAGCAGCGGCTTCCCTGAGCTGCTGCATCTTGTACTCCTGAGCCTCGACGACTCGCTGGGCGATGATCTGAGAGAAGAGAGAGAAAGACGGCGGAGGGTCAGTGAGGGAGGAGGGAGAGGGAAGAGAGAACGAGGAGGAAGGACGACTCACAGAGTAGTGCTTGGTGGCCATGTACGATCCGTAGAAGGAGAGGGAGAAGAGTCCAGCACACTGGGCAATCTTAGCGGAGGAAGGGTAGTAGGCAGGCATGGTTGAGAGGTAGGAGGGGAGTTGAGGGTGGTTTGGTTTGGTTTTGGTTTTGGGTTGGTTGGTTGAAGGAGGAGTGAAGGATGAAGGATGTGGTTGATGGAGAACTGGGAAGGCCTGCATCGAAACGGACTTTATGGGTCCAAAGAAATACAAAGAAGACGCAGAAGAAAGACGAATGAGGGACGGTGATAGGTGAGGGACTTGAGCTTCGCCGTCCTTCTTGCTGCTTCCTTCTCCCCTCCTTTCCTCTTCAATGAGGCCTCCAGAGCCACGAGATCTGCACGCTTCGAAGGAAATTAAAGGGCTGAAAGTTAGTCCAAAGCTCCGGTGGACCCTTGAGTGGTGGTTTGGAGGCAGGATTGCAAGGAGGCAGAGAAGAAGGAGAGCCAAACATCGAGGTCGGGTCAGACCGAACTGTTCCGTCGACCTTCCTCCAACGTCTAAACTTCTAGTTCGGAATTCTCATCCTACCCGTCTCGCTAATCTCAAGTTGGGCACGGACCGAGTTCAGCTGACCCCAGCTTTCCCGAAAGAACGCGAGAAGTAGACAACCATCGATCCTCAAGAAAAAAACTACAACGCTTCAAACAAGACGACCTCAACCGCGTCGTCGCGTCTCGTTCAGCCCTCTCCCTCCAGCTCGCAACCGTACACGTCCCTCGCCACCCTCCACCACTCTCCCAACCTCTTCCCCTCTCCGACCTTGCCTCCCTCCCTCTCCTTGCCACCCTCACATCCGACAGCGAACTCTCCAGCGTACTCGACCTCGAGAGGATGAACTCTCTTTCCGACGATAACGAGACTGTGAAGAGGAGGACCAAAGTCTTCCTCTGGCAGCTCGGAGAGTTGGGTGAGAGTTCCAGCACGGAGGAGTTGAGTAGATGTTCCGAGACGAGAGAGGGTGATGGCGAGAGTGGTGTCGGGATCAAGAACACCTGGGTTGAGAAGGGAGAGGGAAGGAGGAGAGAAGGTGAGCTCGAACGAACCGATGAACGAGGAGACGACGAATCGGCCGACGGCTCACCTTCGCCTCGAGTAGCCTCGGTCTCGAGAAGCTGGGAGATGGCGAGAGCAGGAGACATGTATCTCGGAGGCTCGTAGATCAGGCGTCCCCTGTAGAGTAGACGATGCGAACAGAAACGATCAGTCCTCGTCCGTTTGCACGCGTCTCGATCCGCCCTCCCCTCGTTCCCAACAACCAGCTCAGACCCCCGCAGATACGAATTTGACTTGATGAGATGCTACACTCACCGAGCCATGTTCTCCTCACTCTGCTCCCTGACCTTGATATCCAGCAAGATCAGCGTGTGCATTCCTCGCTCCCAGTTCTCCTTCACTCGGTCGTAGAACGACGAAGGCTTCCAGGTATCGGTGAAGAAGACAAGCGAGACGGTCTGTCCGAAGTTGTAAAGCTGAAGTCCGCAAGCTCCCATGGCGTTCATGACGGAAGCGTTGTGGATAACGAGGGAAGGGATGTTGAGAGCTCGAGCTCGAAGGAGGAGGTCGGTGTGAGTGGTCGCTCTGCAAGGGGGAGGAACAAAGTGATGAAGCTCGTCAGCGTCTAGAGATATGCATCGACTAGCAAAGCGCGAGACGAGGCGAAGAAGATGTTCGGCGACGACGGGACGACGAAAGATGGAGGCGGAGAGGCGAGCGAAGGGAGGGGACGAACCCGAAAGGATCTCCTACGACCAAGAAAGAGACGTCGACCTTGTCTGCGTCCTTGAGGATCTCATCTGAATCAGTCTCGACCATCTCCCGAGGAGCAAGAATGACCTCCTTGCCGTAGAAGGCTTCCTAGAAGGGGAGTGAACGAGCCGAAGGGAGGAGGAGAAGGTCAGCAGCTTTCCTTCGAGCTCGCAAACGCTTGAAGGTGAGCAGAATCGAACGTACCAGTCGCTCCTTGTCGACCATGAGGATACTAGTGTAAGCCTCGAGGTAGATTCGAGACGATCCTTTCACGGCCTGCAGGGGAAGAAGGAGGTCGAGGCGAAGGAAGGGGGAAAGAGGTCAGCTCGAGCTCAACAAACTTCCTTCCTTCCCTTCTCGACTTTCGTTCTGTCCTTGATCCTCGACGAAGAAAGATGACCAAAGAAGTGGACTTACCTCCAATCCCTTCACAGTGATATCCTTCTCGTCCGAGAGTCCAAGTCCAATGAGATACAGCATTTCTGGCGAGGTGAGTGTTAGAAGTGTCCGCTCAAGGCCTTCAACGAAATTGGAGGGATGAGCTCGGCTCGCTCGCTTCTTTCTCTTTCTTGACCACGTCGAGCAGACCGGCTTTTTTTCGAGAGTCGTAGGGATATTAGATAGATAGACCAAAACACTTTAAAACAACCAAGAACACACCAAAATCAAACGAGAACGAGCGAAGCAGAGAAGAGGGTTACAACGGCGTGGGTACAACTTCATTCAGCTTCTCCTCTTCTCCCTCCGACGAGATAAAATCTACAGTACAAACAGCTAGAAGTAAAACATGACCACATCTTCAAGAACCCTCATCTCCAAATCGGCCTCTGAGCTCCCGTTGGCTTCCCTCCCCGACTTGCAACCCCTCCAGCCCTCGATAACGATCCATCTCTCCTCTTCGTCCCCGTCGAAGCGACGACCCTCGAGCCTCCGATACTGCTCCCACCTTCCTTCTTGAGAGACCCAAAGGTCAGATAAGAAGGAGATGGCGAGAGAGCCTCCTCGTCGTCCCCAAGCTCCACCTCCCTCCTCGCTGCTCTCGACCTCGACGACATTCTTCCTCCACCACCACCCGAGAAGAAGTCCCTGGGACTACTTCCGCTTCCCATCGAAGCCACTGATGATGCTCTCGTCGAAGCCGTGAACGACAAAGAGGGGGCGACGCCTCCTCTTCGCGTAGCAGTCGGGGAAGCTTCCCAAGACGCGCCTCCTCCTGTTGATCCTTGCCTTGAGGACGCTCGACTGGCCCGGGGAGTCCTCTCACCAGAGGAGGATGACGGAGAGGACTCTCCTGCTCGAAGATAGGAGCTGTAGGAGGTGGGGATGGTTGGGTGATGGTGGAAAGCGGCGAGATCGTCGTCTGCCTCGGAGGAGTAGGAGCGGGAGGAGGATCGAGAGGAGAGGAAGGCTGGGATGATGGTTGAGCGGAAGGGGGGAGGAGAGCAAGAGTAGAAGTTGGAAGGAGGTATGTTTTGAGGGTGATGGGTGGAGGAAGGTCGAGAGGGACGGATCGTAAGGTCTGAACCTGCTGGGGAGGGGTAGGTCGGGAGGGTTGTGGTAGGAGCCGCCAGGTTGGAGGTGGTTGACCTGTTGCGATTTCGGAGGACGAGAGAAGTTTGATACATCCGATGGGAGTTAAGGAGGATTCGATGGGAGTTTTTGAAGCGTGGGTAGGAGGAGGGATGAGGGTGAGGGAGGGAGAGCGACCAAGTGAGCACGTCGAGAGAGGGAGTGATGAGCCCGAGCGTTGCGCTCGTTTTTCCGGGATGAGTTGACCATGGCGAAGAAGAGGAGTAAAGGAGGGAGTGTCGGATGTGAGCGGAAGGCAAGGAGGAGGTTGAGTTGGAGCGTGATCGTCGATGGGGGCGTCGAGGACGGGAGGATTGGATGGGTTTGACAGGACGAGAGGAGGAAGTGGAGGATGAGCGAGAGGAAGGTCGGGAAGTGAAAGGCTGAGTTGGGAAGAAGATAGGAAAACTAGTCAACACGAGCAAATTCAAGGCGAATTCAAACTTTGAGGCAAGTCAAACGAAGGAAAGAGAGACTCACAAAGTACGCCCACCTGGCGAACCCGCTCTGAGTTCTTCCTGCACCCTCGTCCTCCTCCTCACTATCGAACCCACCCCTCCTACTCAAATAACGACGACAAAAGTCCTGCCTCCCTTCGTCCTCCTCTTCCTCGTCCGATTCCTCCGACTCCATGACCGAGGAAGAGGCTCGGAGGGAGGTCGCTCTTTCGAGGAGAGGCCGTCGAGCTCGTGGTTCTCGTTGTTGCGGCCTTGAGGAGGAGGAAGCGTAGTGGGAACTTCTAGAGGACGGTCGAGAGGGTGGTAGGGAGTGGGTGCGAGATAAGAAGGAGGGGCGGGAGGGAGGAGGGGGGCCCATGGTGCTTTGGAGGAGAGCGAGAGGCGAAGGAGGGAAGGAGGAGGGGAAGGAGGGAGGACGAGTGTGGCCGCTGATTTTCTCAACGAGATCTCGATGAGAACCTCTCGAGTTGGAGTGAAAGTTTGTCGACCGAGCGGAGAGACGGGTTTTAGAGGATGAAAGGGAAGGGAGGGGACGGGAGGACTTGGAGGATGGAATGTCAAACGAACGAAAGGTCGTTGAGGTTGGGGATGAAAAGGAAGTTGTGAAGGATTTGGAGCGTGCTTTTGAGGCAGATCTTCTCGTCTTCAAGCTCTGGAAGTTTGTCGGATGTAGGAACCCAGTTTGGCCTTCGATTTGATGGGAGCGGGATCGGAGGGAGGATGGTGGTTTGAGGCCAGGAAGGAAAAGCAAAAGCACGGGGGGAGGCGTTCCGAGAGAGAAAAAGCAGCCGCGCCCACGTTCTCTCCCGAGATTCAGCTGAGACTTTGATTTCTCTTCTCACAGGACAGAAAGACAGACCTCGCTCCATACAGTCATTTCTGGGGTCAGAGGAGAGAAAAAAGAAAGCAGACGCGTCGCGGTACTAACCTCTCTCCTGCGGAAAGGCCAAGCATGCGTCGTCCCAGCGAGCTTCCTTCCAAGGCGAGTCTTTCTCCTCTAACTCCTTCTTTCACTCTCTCCTCCTCCTCCTATGGTTCCTGGTTGCTCTCTTCTCCTAGCTGGAGCTGTGCTCCTCTCCTCCTCTGTACAAGCCATCGATACTATCCCCACGGACGTCATGGATCGGGTGAGGGCGAACGCAATCGCATCCTCGTCGAAGAGGTGAGCTCGTTCCCTCCTCCTCCTTCCTTCCCTCCTCCTTTCCCTTGAGCTTACTCTTCCTCCCCTTCTTCCTCGTCTTAGCTGGGAGAACGGAACTCTCGCTCGCGCTATCACGGAGCTGGACCACCTCTCTATCTCTCCCTTCGAACCCGATTTCCTCCCTCCGTGGTCGAACAACGAATCGTCTGCTGCTCTCTCGACCCTCGCCTTCGACGCCTTGGCCTCCAAAGTCGAAGAGTTTGGCTTCCTCTCCCTCGATGGTTCCTGGAGAACCACTGTCAACGGAACAAACCTTCAGCTCGTACCCGATGGCTCAGCAGGAGATCCTGCTGTGAGTTTCACGTCCTTGATCAATTCAAGAAGAGGAAACGATCGTCGTCGCCTCGTCGACCCACCTCTCTCCTCCTTCCTTCGAACCGATGCTGATCCTCTTCTCTTCTTCTTCTTCTTCTTCTCCTCTTGCTACAGAGCTTGGGAGAGGTCGTCATCTGGGCGAACCAAACCGGTCAGATCTTCAGAGAGCCTGGAAAGTACTCCATCGCCGCCGAATCAGAGGTGAGTCGACATTCCGTTGCCTTCTTCTCCTTCTGAGCTCTCCTTCTCTCTTTTCTGGTCCGCTCTTGGAAGAGCGGAGAGCTGGTCGGTCTCCTGTATGGCGATGACGAGGGAAGCCACGAAAAGCTTCCTGTTCGAGCGATGATGGCGTTCCAAGACGCGTTGCGACACGAACTCCGACCTCCCCTTGCTCTTTTCCCCCTGTCTCGTCACGTCTAAATTCTTGACCAACTTATTTTTTCTGCCTGTACAGGCTTACTATATCACCACTCTCGCTCCTCGAACCTCCGACGGAGCCATCTCGCATCGAACGGACGACGTTCAGCTCTGGTGAGTTCTCCTCTCCAGTCTTTCTTTCTTTCTGCCCTCTCGAAACAATCTCCCGCCCTTCAACTAACTCGTTGCCTCGCTCTTTGTGTTAACAAAGGTCGGATTTCATGTACATGGTTCCTCCTTTCGTGCGTCTTGCATCTTTATGCTCTCTCGCTCTCCTCGTCCTGTCACGACGCGACGAGCTGACCTTCTTCGCTGTCCCAACAGCTCGCCTACTACGCCGCCATGACCTCCAACACCACCATGATGAAGGATGCCTACGACCAGTGCCGACTCTATCGACAGTACCTCAAGACCGACTCAGGACTCTGGAAGCGTTCGTCTATCCTTTCTCCCTCTGTTCATCCACCAAGTCCTCACCGTCCCCTTTTCCTCGCCTTTTAGATATCCAACTCGGTCGAAGTGGTCAAGATCCGATGAACTGGGGTACTGGTAACGCTTGGGCAGCCGCTGGAATGATGCGAACCATTGCTAGTGAGTTCATCTCGTTGTTTCGAAGCGAGACTCTCCCTCGACTGACGCCGTCTCCTCCTCTCTCTCTCTCTCCCAAGTTATGCGAAACTCTCCTCTCAACTCTCAGTACACTACTGAACAAGCCGATCTCCAGATCTGGATCGAGGAGATCATGCTCGGAGCTTTCTCTCATCAGGTGCGTCGGCGTGGGTTTCTTCCGTCGAGCTCATCCCGAGACTCGAGAAGGCTGATCTCGTCTTCCCTTCCATACAGCTCACTACTGGTCTCCTTCACGACTACCCCGATAACCGAACTTCCTTCCCTGATGCGTCCAGTTCGTTCCTCTCTCTTTCTCATTCGTTCTTCTCCCCCCGTTAATCTCTCTCTCTCGTCGCTGACGCTCCCTCGCTCTCGCTCTCTCCCCACCAGGCACCGCTCTCTTCGCCGCTACCGCCTACCGACTCTCCGCCTACGGTCTTTCCTCCAGATGGGTTCCTTTCGCCGAGAAGGCCTATGCAAACATCTCGTGAGCCGTCTTCTCTCTTTCTCTCCGAGCCGTCGTCGTCGGCCCTCTCCTCCGCTGACCTTTCTTATTTCCTCTGCTTCTTCGTTCGTTCGTTCTCAGCGCTCAACTCCAAGCCTCCTCGGACGGCTGGCTCGCTCCCGTCGTCAACCCTCTCGCCTGGGGAGTCCGAGGTTCCGAATCTCCCGAGGGACAATCCTTCGTTCGTCTTTTTGCCTCTCCTCTTCCTCGACGCGTCTCTCCCTTTCGCTGACCTCCCTTCCTTCCCTTCCGTTCGTTCTTCGTCTAGGTCATGCTCATGGAAGCCGGTCGACGAGCCTGGAGACTCGCTGGGTCGACCAACGAGACGGGTCCTACAGGTCCTCTTGAGGAGGACGAGTCGCAAACCGTTCCTGCTTCGTCGTGAGTCGCCGCCGTTCCTCTCCTTCCTCTTTCTCCCTTCGCCCCTTGGCGACCCGCTCCCTACTACGTCAGTCTTCGGCTTGACGAGAGCCGTTCCTTGGGAGCAAAAAAAGCAAGCTCTCGACGGGGAGGAGTTGATTGAGAAGGAGGTGACAGACCTGGAACTGACGTTCCCTTCCCTTCCTCCGCCCGTTTCAGAGCTCGTCCAGCGATGGTTCAAGGTCTCGTTCTGGGAGTTACCGCTCTCACGTTCGGACTCGTTTCGCTTCTCTAATCGTTCGATTTGCTTCCTGCTTCAGCTCGGTTTCCCCCTCTATAGATCACATAGACAAGGATCTCCTTCTTCCCGCTCGTTCTCTCTTCTCCCTTCTCTCTTCTCCTTTGTTTTTGGAATGAAATCTCCTTGGAGGCGCTCTTTGTTTGATTACCCTCTCCGTTTGCGACCGCTCTTCTCTCTCTCTCTGCATCTTTCTGCCTGCCTACTCTTATACCCTCGTCTCTCTCTCTCCTTTTGCTCGTTTCAGCCTATCTGCTGCTTCTATACACGCTCTCTCTCTTCGAACGCGTACATACGTCCTGAGAACCGGAGCGGGACGGCAACCCAGGCGAAACTCTCTCTCTCCCTCGCTTGAGCTTGGAGGACAGCCTCTCTCTCTCGGAGCCAGGGGACGAAGCCGGCTTGAAAGGAGGGCACCACGAGGGGGACGACGAAAGAACGGATCTCTGTCCTTGTCTGAGGTTTTTGCCTTTTTGGCCCTCCAACGTTCTCTTGCTCCTTCTTTTGCTCTCTTTCCCTTCTCTCTCTTCTCTCGACGCGGACGAACGAAAACCAACGAGGTCGGCTCCGATATCAATCAATTGGACCAAATTCAACAGCAAACTCCAAACCACGGATCCTCGGAAGCTCCCAAAACTCGCCCTCAATCCCTCTCCCTCCCCTCCTCTCCTCCCCTCCCCTCCCCTCCCCTCCCTTTCTTCCTAGAGAGGATCGCCCTTACCCACCTTTTCCCTCCATGCCCCCCGCCGCCGTCGCATCCTCCTCCTCCTCGCGGCGTCACTCGACTCGAACTTCTCCCAACAACAACCATCCTTCCTCGTCCTCCTCTTCCTCGTTCAACGTCAAGAAGGAACCCTCCTCGAGCCTGTCTGCTTCGCTCAACCAACTCGATCTCGAATCCACCACCACCGGAACCGGACCCGATCGAGCTACTCCGTTCTCGAACTCGGGAGACGGTTCTTCGGAGGACGGAGCGGGAGGAGGAGGAGCGAGACGGTTGAGGGAGGTCACCACCGGGATGGAGGACGACGACGGAGACGATGGAGATTTCGTCGTCGGAGGAGGAGCTCGAGGAGTAACTCGAGGTGGAAGTGGGAGAGTAGCTTCTACGAAATCGAAGAGAGGGTCGGTTTCGAGTAGGAAGTCGTCGCATCATCCTCAGCAGACGAGTGAGTTGGAGGAGGAGGAAGGCGAAGAGGGAGGAGAGGGAGAGGAAGGGGGCAAGTTGTTGGGGAGGAGAGCGAGTTTGAGGACGAGGAATCGGTTGAAGCAGAGGTTGCATAGGTGAGTCCGAGTCTTTCTTTCTTTCTTTCCTTTCTTTCTTTCTGGTTGTACGGAGGGTTTGTGGAGAAGAGCGAAGGAGAAGGGATGGAGGGACGAGGAGCGAGGTTGCTCCGTTGAGCTTCTCTTTCTTCTTGAGCAGTTTTTCTTTCTCTTCAATCCTCTATACTAACCTCTTCCCCTCCTCCTTATCTCTCCCACAGGGAGCGCCGAGCCAAACACCTCGAAACGCTCGAGTCCCAAATCTCCCAACTCCCCTTGCTCACCTCCCAGATCTCGCACCTCAACCAAACGCTCGTTTCAACCCAAGCCGCTTTGCAGAACGCTACCGCTCAACTGGCGTCGGCTGGAGCTCAGATGCACGCGTACGAGGCGTTGATCAGGGACATGCAAGGGAGGGAACTCCAGAGGGAGGGGATGGTGAGGTGGTTTGAGGCCGAGGTGGTGAGGTTGAGAGCTCAGACGATGGTTCATGGAGCAGGAAGGCAGCAGGAGCAGGAGCAGGAGCAGGAGCAGAAGAGGGTGGAAGGTGGTGCGAGGGAGGGGAGCGAAGGAGAGGAGAGTTCTACTCGAGCTGGAGGAGGAGACGTCGAGCCTGGAACCGGAGACGAAAAGGACGACAAGGACTGGAACTCGATCACGCCTACAGCTGGAGGAACGCTTGATCCTTCGTGGTACAGCAACGAATCCGGAGGAGGAGGAGGAGAGTCGTCGAACTCGTCAAACGGAGGAGGAGGAGGAGGAGGATCGTTCGCGTCCCCTTCGAACTTCAACTTCCCTCCCTTCCCTTTCCCTCAGCAACCTCAGTACTTCTTCCCTCCTCCTCTTCCACCTCCTCCTCCCCCACCTCCTTCTTCTATGCATCAACATCCTCATCAACACCCCCACGGCCATCCTCCTCACCATCCTCACCACCACCATCATCCTCACGGACCTCCTCCGCTTCACCACCGACCGCCTCCTCCTCCTCCTCCTCAGCAGCAGCAGCAGCAGAACCAACATGCTCAGTACCAAGGAAACAACCAGACGATGGCGTTCGCTCCTCCAGCTCATCTGTTCCCTCCTCATCTTCGACCTCACATCCCTCAGAACCAACAACGCGCCAACCTCCCTCAGATCGTCACGTCGCCGCAACCGATCCAGCAGAGTCCGAACCTTCCTACGCCGATGACGACGGGTACAGACACAGAAGCAGTAGCAGGTTCGAGTGCTTCTCAGCAACAACAAGCTCAAGCTCAAGCTCAACCAGCGATGAACCAGTTTTCGCAAACGCAAACGTACTCCTCCGGTCCTTCGTACGGGTACTACCAACCTCAACCTCTCTTCCAACACCAACAACAACAGCAACAACAACAACCCACGCCCTCCACTTCAATCTCAATCCAACCAACCAAACCCATCCTCTCCATCACCTCCCCTCCTCCCGCCAACCCCACCACCGCTGGCTCGCCCTTCTCGCCCTCCCCTCCAACCACCACCGCTCCTCCCAACCCGCTCCTCTCCACCCTCCCTCCTCTCCAAACGCACTTCACCTCCTCCTCCTCTTCTACCACGCACTCTTCCTCCTCCTCCTCCTCCACTCCTCAACCTCCCCCCCAAGCTTTCAACAGCAGCATCCTCTCCCCTCTCGTCCCCTCGCCCATCTCCACCTTCTCCTACTCGTACACGACCACGACCGGTGGAGGGTTGCCGCCTACCAGTGCGGGTGGGATGGGGATGGGGATGGGGATGACGACGCCTAGTCAGTGGGCGTACGGAGGAGGAGGGTTGAGTGCGGGTGGGATGTGGCCTTGGGCGAGTTTGGGAGGAACAGGAGGAAGCAGTGGGTTCAGTCCGATTACGCCCGGTGGAGGAGGGAGTGGGACGATGATGATGGTGGGGATTAGTCCTTTGGAGAGTCATGCGAGGGAGGGAGGGAGGCCGTTTTAGATGGGACGGAGAGGAGGGGAGAGGACGCGTCGAAGGAAGTTTGAGTCTTCGCGTCTTCGTTCGTTCGTTCGTTCGTTCGTTTCTTTCTTTGCTCGTTTCGACCTGCTTTTTGACTATCTAGACTCTTCTTCTTTCGGTTGTGCTTTTTCCGTTCCTCGTTTTCTTCTCTTCTCGTCTCGACTCAGCAGCTTCTTTCTTTTTCTCTTCTCTCCCTTCTCTCCCTTCGCTCTTTCTTCCTTCAATTCGATTAAAACGTTAGACACGCACGGACAGCAGCTTTCTTTCTTTCTTCCTTTCTTCTTCCTTCATCTTCCTACTCTCAGCTCGGTTCTCGGTTCTCGGGATCTCATCTCATCTCATCTCACCCATCTAGTCTACTGTACCTCTATCGTCCGTCCCACGCTTTTCGTTTTTCTCTTCTTTACGCTTTTGTTGGTTCTCTCTCTCGTTCGGAAAACCCTCTCGATCTCACCCCCTCGGACAATAGCTTTCGATCGATTGCTTTTTTGATTATTTTTTGGTGGTTGGGTTTGGGTTTGGATGGTTTATGTATTTTCTTGTGCTTGCTTTGGTTGGGGTCTTTTTGGGTGCGAGAGAGAGAAGGGGGGAGTCCGTTCGACCGCGTCCGTCCAATCGTCTTTGCTTGGCTCGACAAAAAGAGTAGAAGACGTGAAATCATGTATCCCACATCTCTCCTACATACGAGAAAAAGGAAAGCACGAGCAACGAGGCAAAACCGCAAAACCGAACCGAACCGAACCGAAAAGCGAAAAAAAAACAACGAAGAGGGACGAGCGAGACGGAAGAGAAGGGATGGGAAAGCGTAGAGGTCGAAGCAAACAGGACATGGTGAGGCCGAGGGAGGGGTACTTTGAGAACATGGAGGGAAGGGAAGGGAAGGGAAGGGAAGGAGAAGGGGGGGAAACAACAAAGAGCGAAAGAGGAACGTAGACTAGAAGAAAGGAACGGACGAAAAATGAACGAGAAAAAGAGCAACGAGCAGGCAGGCATCCGAAACGTGAAGCAAAGGGAGAGGAGTAAAAGCGTAGTATTTGAAAAAAAAAACAGAGTGTACGTGTTTGAGAAAGAAGGAAGGAAGGAAGCATATTGAAAGAGAGAAGACGGGAAGAGAACGCGTTTGTTCGTTTCAGACGCTCGTCTCTGAATCTCCCAGCGGTTGTCGAGCCATGAGAGACCTGACTTCCTCCCTGTTGAGCACGGCTGGAAAGTGAAGGACGACCTCGGGGAAGGAGGCTTGACGGTTGGCTTCGTTGAGACGGGAGATGATGACGGTTAAGGAGTCGAAGAGGCCTGGAGGCAAAACACGACGAGGAAAGAGGTCAAGACGTGCCGAATGAAGTAGATGGGAGAGAGCAGGGGGGTATGGCTCACCTTCGGACGGATAGAGGTTGAGCAGAAACTGCAGCATAGGAGCCAGATCCTCTCGGACGACGGTGAGAGCTTCAGTGAACTCGGGGTTCAGTTCGTAGAGGTGCAGAGCTCTGAAAGTAGCCAAAAGAGACAAAGTCAGCTTCGGGGGATGAGTCTCATCGAGAAGGTCAAATCAAGAACTCACCTCGTGAGCTGCTGCATGAACCAGAAGATCCAAACCGGACGATGGTTAATGAGCGCTCGTGCGTCGGACGAGACTTGGCTTTGGTTGACGGGATTGAGATATTTGGCGACGCCTGATTGAGTGTAGAGCCAGTGGCGAGCTGAGGCGACGTGGAAGTCGTTGATGATCTCGTGGCTGGGAAGAACGAAGAGGAAGAGAGGGAAGGGAAAGGTCAGCAAGATGCGTCGACGACGAACTGGACGAAAGCGAGTTAAAAAGCAACGTACCTCGAAGCATCGGGAATGAACCTCGAGAACGAGTCCGAGACGAGCATGCGAGAAGTCAGAAGCCAGTCTCTGTGAAGGTCAAAACCAGCACGAGTCAGCTTCACAAGGGTTTCGTGAGAATCAAGCACGAAATGAACGAACCTCGACTGCCAATCGTAGGCCAAGCTCGCGATCCTCTCGTACCACTCCATCTCGGTATCTCCAGTTACCCTCTTCTTAGCTTGATCGAACATGGCCTCGAGAGATCTGCTGACGGTCCAGACTTTGACTGAAGACGAAAAGAAAGCAAGGAAGAGGCTCGATCAGCTCGGAAACGTACGTCGTCTGCCCACGCCCGAAGAACGACGAAAACTCACCAGCTTGATTCCTCTTCTCCTCCTCCGACGAATCCGAGAGATGATGTCGAAGAGCGAAATGCCAGAGCATCGCTGTGGTAGCGTAGAGAGCCCAAATCGACGACTTCCCGTCCTGACCGCTCCCAACGAAGAGGTTCTCCCCAGCTGCAGGAGATCGATGCAGGAACAAGATCAGCGTCGTTCAGGTTTCCTGAAAAAGACTTGTGACACTCACGATAGAGCAAAGCGAAGTTCTCTGGGTTCCCGACGTATCTGAATCGACGAAGGGAGGAGGCGAGGAAGAGTCAACTCCGCGTCTCGCCCTTCTCTCACGCTGGAGAGAGGGAGAAAAACTTTATTGCGAAACGAGAAACGATACTCACAGGTCTACAGGGTCGAGCCCAACGCTGAACCGGAACATCGAGAAACTAGCAGCGAGAGCCGACGCCGACCAGACCAACCTCCTCGACTCGTCCTTCTCGATCTCCTGGACCGACGTCGGATCGTGAGGGTTCGACCAACGAGGGCAGGCGGCTGCCACCAAACGGAAAACGGAAGGAAGGTAGAAGTCAGTAACGAGCCTAGGAAAGACCGAAGATGGACGAGCGAAGAGGTGTGCGAACTTACTCCAGAAGGGACAGTTCGTCGTGCTCTGCTCGCTGTGCAGGCCCAAACTCGAGTACGCAACGAGCGGAGCAACTCCACTTCCCATGAGAGCCGATGTGATCTCGGGGATCTGACCTTTGGGGAACATGTTGGCGTTGGGATCGTTGACGTCGAGAGCCGGGAGAGCGAGGGTTCGGAGGACGTTGTCGAGGAGCCTGGTTCGAGGGAGGAAAAAGTAGGTCAGCGAAGGGAAGAAGAAGGTAGGAAGGGATGTAGGAGGACGTACAGCATCGCACTAGCCGAGCGTTGATCCGACTGAAGAGGATGAGCGGAGGCTTCGTAGAGAGCCATGAGCTGTAAAGGGTGAAAGAAAGGGAAGGAAGGACGAGGGTTCAGCAAACGATGGAGCAGAGAAAAGGATGGGAAGCTCGTCTCATCTCACGAAAGCAGCTTTGGCGAGTCCAGCACTGGTGGAAGAAAGGAGAGAGAAAGAGAGAGAGGAGGGTGATGAGATTGGTCGCGTCTCGAATCGAATCGAAATCGCAAGCGACGCCGAAGAAAAACAACCAAGTGACTCACTCGATCCAACCCGAGTTCCACGAGTTCCAGAAGGCCGTCTGAGGAGATTCCATTGAGTCCGAGGAGAGATTAGATTCGATCCTTCGGAGCTTTTCGAAAGGAAAGCGGAGAGGGAAGAAGGAACGGAAGACGCACGAGAGCTTGTTCCTTGAACTGCAGACCGAGCAGTCTCCCTTCGAACCCGTTCCCACCTGGACCGTCCCACGAAGACATGTGGCTGCTCAGAGCGAGCATCGAGTAGACGAGAGCTGGTTCTGTAGAGGCGTGAAGGGAAGGAAGGCGTCAGCTTTGGAAGCGAAACCGACGGTGAGAGGAGAGAAGTTTACGAAACGTACGGAGGTTCTGTCGATGAACAGGATGATGAAGCTTAGCTACGAAGAGAGGGATGTTGATGAACGCAAGCCTGTTCCGATTCGAACCGATCAGGAAGCATCAGCTTTCAGCTAGCACGACTGAGACGAGAAGAGGAAAGACCGCGACTCACCAATGATTCGAAATCTTGAACAGGTTCGACAGCTGCGAAACCACCATCGCATAGGCTCCCTCCCGGTTCCTCCCGAACTGAGAAAGCAGGAAATCCCACCAGATCTGACGAGGGTATTCTGCGTTGGGTGCTTTCGGGAGGGTGAGGATCTGGCTGGCGTTGGCGTTGGTGGTGGTGGTGGAAGCGGGGAGGAGTTGTTGGTTGTGAGGGGAGGGAAGGGGAGGACTGGTTTTTGTGTCGAATGAAGGACGAAGGACGAAAGAGAGAGTCAGCCGAACCGAAGACGAACGACGCGTCTGGAAAGGAAGAAACGAAAGAGACGACACCGCGAACTCACGTAGAGATCATCATCGAACTCGCACTACTGCTGGAAGGTCGAGAGCAAGCCGTGGCGGTCGAAGGTCGAGCGGTAGTGGTCGCCGTCTGTTCGGAAACGAAAACGAGACCCAAGTCAGCAAAACTCGAACGCGTCTCGACCCTACTCTCCCTCCTTTCCTTCTTCTCCGACACAAACCCGAACCCCAAAACTCACCATCCCACCCTCCCTCATCCCTTCTTGCTCATGCTGCTCCCAAATCCTCGCCCCGTTCTCAGGATCGTTCTGCTGCATCATCACGATCCCTCCTCCCCTCACTTGAAAAACCTGCTGCTCCTGCTGCTGTTGTTGCTGTTGTTGTAAGAGTCTTCCCAAGTCCGGCTTCACATCCTCTTCCTCCTCCTGCTCGTTCTCATCTCCACTCTGCTCTCCCTCCTCGTAATCCTCGTACTCCTCGTACTCGTCCTCCTCTTCCTCGGCTCTCTCGTCCAAAGCAGCGTCCGAGGCTCTTCTCTTCCCCTTCGTCGTCGTTGAGGTCGAGGTCGCTGTGCTGGGACGAGGAGGTTGGGGTTGAGACTGGAAGTGGGAGTGGGAGTGAGAGTGAGAGGAAGTGGCCGTTGCAGGTCGAGAGTTCGATTCGACGCGTCCGTTTTGATTCGAGTTCGACTGCTGCTGCTGCTGCTGGCCGTAGTTTGCGTAGATGGGAGCTGAGAGACGAGGGATCTGATCGTGCTGGTGTTGGTGCTGGTGGGTTTGAGGGAAGGGAAGGGTGTAGCTTCGACCGGAGTGAGAATTGTGGTCGTTGTTGCTGTGATGGTACGGGAGGAAAGGGTCGGGCGGAGGGACGTAGGATTGGTGTTGATGCTGTTGCTGATGAAGCTGGTGAGGGAAGTGAGGCTGAGACTGCTGCTGCTGCTGCTGCTGCTGTTGATCTAGAATCTGCTGCTGCTGCTGGCCGTTTCCGTTTCGCGGGAAGTAGGCAGGGAAGTGAGATTCGACGGGGAGACCGAGATTGGGAGGTTGTTGAACGGGGTTGAAGTTGTTGTTGCCGTTGTTGTGAGGAAGGAACGGAGCGGGTAGATGAGAAAGCGGAGGGAGGAGTTGTTGATGGTGGTGGTTTTGGAGAAGGGACTGATGTTGCTGATGGAGGGAAGCAGGCGTAGGGTAAGGGAATCCCATCGACCCGTTGTGATTTGGATCGAACTGCTGCTGCTGCTGCTGCTGTTGCTGTTGCTGGTGAAGGTGAGGAGGTTGGAGCTGGAAGTGATGAGGAGGGAGGTTGCTAGGGTATCCTTGTCCTTGCTGAGGATGCTGATGAGCGAAAACGGAGGACTCGTTCGAGGACGAGACGGAGGAAGCTCTTGAGTCCTCCGCGTGAGCTCGAGTCGACGAGTCTAAAGGTCGTCCTCCTGATCCTCCTGCTTGATACTGCTGATAATGACTCGATCCCGGACGACCAATCCTGAATCCTTCCTCGTCCTCTACTCGTTCCATCTTGACCACTCCTCCAGCAGTGCTCTTCCTCCTCTTCGATGGTCCCCCTCGACTCTCGTGCTCGTGCGACGGAGATCCATTCGACGACGAGGGCGAGGCCTGAGGAGAGATCCGTTGGAGTCCAGCTGGGAGGAGAGGATCGAAGGACTGCTGCTGCTGATGATTCTGCTGAGGTTGAGCGTTCCGTTGCTGAGACGACGACGGTCTTGATTTGGCTGGTTTGACGTCCACTCCGTTCTCTATGTCGAGCTTCTTCTGAGCGGTCGTTCGCCGTTTCCGACCTGGAAGTTTATCAGGACCTCGTCGTTTCTAGTAGGACAGAAGAACAAAAGGGGCAAGAGAACAAAGGAAGAAGAAGAAGGTTAGCGAAAAAGCTTCGTTTGATCCGACACACAGGAGCTCGTTCGCTCTCTCCTCTCGAACAAGAGAGCGAAGGGACGGAGGTGAGAGAGGAAGAAGAGAGACTCAACTGGTTGAACGTCAAACACACACTCGAAACTTTTCCTAGCACAGTTCAGACAGCCTCCTTCCTTCCTCCCGTCGCATTTCACTTTACGAGAACGACTGGCAACAGGACGAGAAAGAGAAGCAACGAACGGTGAGCCCCCTTCGTTGAAGAGCTCAAGTCTCGAACTCCTTCCCTGCCCTCCTCTCCTCCTCCTCCATCCTTGCTGGTTGCTGTAACTCACCACCGGAGACAAGCATTCCCAAACTTGTTCGACTTGATTCCCTTCTCGCTGCTGTCCTTCTTTTCTTCTGGTTGCTGAGGAGGGGAAGGCGGAGGATGAGATGGAACAGAGGAGGGGAAAGGCGAAGGGTCGAACATGACTGCTTCTTCTTCTACTCCGACCGTTTGGCTAGCCAGCCGTTTGTTCCCTCTGGAGGAGAGCGGCAATGGAGGTTGATTAAGATGGGAAAGAGCGTGGAGGTGGGGAAGGACGTTCGATTTCGCTTCGGGGTTCGGTCGTAGTTGGGAGGGAAGAAAGAAGGAAGGCAAGAAACGAGAGAGCTCAAAGATCGCTCCGACTCGGACCCTCTTTGTCCTCTCGCGTGGGCCGTTTGGGCCTAGGCTGCTTTTTTGGATCCCCCTTCCCTTTGGTTCCTTCCTTGCATCATCCGGAGAAGATTTTCCCGCTCTGCCGATATGAGAGGTGGATGGAAAAGAATCGCACAAGAACACAGATCACTAAACAAGGAAAAGCAAGGAAGGAAAAACAAGAAACCAAACGAAAAATCGAAGACGCGTCTTTCAAACCATCACCACGTCCTTCTCTCCCTCCTCCGCCGCTACCACAGCTGCTGCTGCTTCCTCAACTACCATCACCGCTTCCACAGCTACAGCTACAGCTACAGGCACGACAGAAGCGGGAGCGGGAGCCTCACCTCCCTCCTCAGCCTCCTCAAAACCCAACCCGATCACCCTCTCCTTCACCACCACCTCATCCTCCTCCCTCCTCGTCCACCAATACCTCTCCACTCTACAGAACCATCCCTTCTCTCCACCCTCCCCAGGCTCCCTCAGGATCAACCCTCCTTCGACCCACTCGAGATCCCAAGGGCTCACGGGAACCTTCCCCAGCAGCAGATCGGGCGCGTCGGGCGGAGTTCCAGAGGACGACGACGAGGCAGAGGGTTGAACAGCTGAAGGCCGGACCGGAAGGATCGTGACCGTCAGCTGAGGGTCGTGCGGAGTTGTTGAGGACGAGGAGGAAGGGGAGAGGAGGTGGAGGCGGTAGCTGAGGAGATGAGTCGCGTTTTTTTTGTTGTGTGTAGAGAGGGAGGGAGAGGAGAGGAAAGGAGAGAGAAAGGGAGGGAGGAAGGGGAGGAGGGGGTGGCGTCAGTTTGGTTTTTGGGTTTCGCGTTGTTGACGACTCGGTTAGGAAGCGCAGAGAGTAGCCGAGTCGCGTTCGTCTCGACTCAGTGCTATGAAAACACGCAGAGAGGGAGAGACTCACCATTCGTCTGGGTTCTCGAGGTAGAGATCAAAGTCTCGAAGTCCATCGGAGGGAGGTGTCGATCCGTATCGAGCGACTTCTTCGTCCGAAGGGAGAGAAGGGAACTCGTCGATGTTGAAGACGTCGTAGAGGGCGGAGGGCGAGAATTTGTAGCTGCAGAGTACGATATGTAGATGTCAGTTCATGTTCTGTTACGGGAAAGGGTGAAGGGAGAGAGACGAGACTCACCCAGCGTCTCCGAAAACGGTGAGGTTGAGAACGTCGTCGTTCGCCTCGTCGACCAGCTCCTTCCTCATCTCTGCGAAGCGGGCGAGTCGAGTCTTCTTCGTACGACGAGACATGGAGACTTGTTTCTCGGAAGCCTGCGAAGCGAAACGAAAGACCAAGAGAACGAGTCAGCTCGACGCGTTCGACGCGTTCTCAACTTCGACCCAACCCAACTCGTAAAAACAAAACAAAACACTCACCTCAACTCTCACTACACTCTCCACCACCAAACTCCCTCCATCATGCCCGTTCCCCCACCCTCTACTCCTCACTCCATTCCTCTCGGTGCTCACATACCGAATCAATCTCCCCACCATCCTCAACGTCACCCTCACTCCTCCACCCTTATCCTTCCTGCCCACCTCCCCTTCTCCACCACCCCCGTACATACTCGCCACACTCGTAAACCTCGGCACCACCCACCCCGAATGCACCAACACGCCCACCAGATCCGAATCGTCCGTGTAGACCTCCGTCCCCCAAAATCTCCTCTCCTCACTCAACCTCTCCAACAACCCTTTCCAACCTTCCCCACCTCCACCCAGTCCTCCTCCTTCATGCGTATCCTCCCCTTTCACGGACCACCCGTTCCCGAGGAACGCTGAAGCGATGAAGACCTCGACTCTTCCTCCTGCTCCTCCGAGACCTGTTTCCGTCGAGGGAGTCATGAGGATCCGACCTTGTTCCCCGACTTCGGAAGGGAGAATCCACTGGTCGCCTTGGTAGACGAACCGACCTAGCGAGGGAGGCGGGGTCGAGGTAGAGGAAGAGGAGATGAGCTCTTTGAGGAAGGGAGATCGGACTTGAGGATTGGGAGCTGAGGCGAGCATCGCTGGAGGGAAGTCCATTCGAGGGACATAGGTGGCTGGAGGAGCTGGTGCTGAGGGACGAGATTTGCGAGAGGTGGAGGACAAGGAAGGGGGAGGGTTGGTGGTTGAGGCGTAGGAGGAACGGGAGAGACCGTTGGAGAGGTCGATGACTTCGACTTCGTTTCGCTGTTGCTGTTGTTGCTGCTGCTGGGACGAAGAGGAGGATGTGGAAGGGACGTGATGATGATGGTGAACGTGATGGTGGTGGTGAGGATCGTTGGAGTAGGGGTCGTTCGTCACAGCGGACTCGCGTTTTCGTTTGACGGTTTTGGGTTGGGAGGAAGGAGGTCCTTGCTGCTGCTGCTGCTGCTGGTGTCTCTGCTGCTGAGCTTGTTGTTGTTGCTGTTGCTGCTGCTGCTGTAATTGTTGATGCTGCTGCTGAGCTTGCTGCTGCAGCTGCTGAGCCTGTTGAGCCGTCTGTTGCTGTCGATGCCACTGCTGGTTCTCGAGCTGCTGACGATGCTGGGCCTGCTGCTGCTGCTCGTAGGCGACTCGTTGGGCGTAGACCTCCGGGGTGAGGGATCGAATCTCGGCTGGAGTGAGAGGGTATCCGTTGGGCTCGTGAAGCTGGTACGTCCTCGAGTCTCGTTCTCGACGATCGTTCCGTTCAGCGTCGACTCGAGCCTTCCTCTCCGCCTCCGCTCGTTCCTTCCTGACGGCCTCCTGATCCAGCGTAGGTCTCGATCCTCGAGGTGAGAGAACTCCTCCTTGGTTGTTGGTCGTGCGAGTGGGAGAGTGAGGAGGGAGGGAGGAGGTAGGTGGTTTGGAGTGAGGAGGGAAAGGGTTGTTGAGGTTGCTTCCCGAGTTGGAGTGACGATGACCTTGCTGACCTGTAGTACGAGGAGGAGGAGGTACTACGTTGTTGGAAGGCTCGACCTTGGCTCCCGTAGGACCGTTTCCTGGGACCTGAGATCCTCCTGGCGTTGGAAGGAAGGTGAATCCGTAGGGTCGAGGTTCCCTTCGATCTCCGATGAGCGGTGCTGGATTCGGCTTGAATCCCCAAAGGTCGACGGGTGCATCAGGCTTCGGCCTTTCGACGGTTGAGGGAGGAGGGTTGGGTGCTGGAGAGGAGTTCTGACTTGAGAAAGCTGGTCGGTTGAGGACTTCGATCTGAGGTTGCCTCCTCGCCTTCTCCTTCTCCTTCTCCTTCTCCTTCGCTTCCTTCTCTGCCTTGTCCCTCTCGTCCCTCAACCTCTGACGAGCTCTCTCCCGTTCCCTCTCTGACTCCTTGTCGTTGTAATAAGAAGCGGAGGAGGAGGAGGTGAGGGATTCCGGTGCTGTTGTTGACGGAGGAGGGAACGAGGAAGGCGGAGGAGGTGGGGACGTTTGGGAGGTGGAGGGTCGAGGAAAGAGGGAAGGGAACGAGGGAGCTGTTGAGGAGGATGATGCCGCTGCTGGAGAGTTGATAGCTGGGATACGAGGTGGGTCGAGAGTGGATCCAAAAGGACTCGCTGTATGGAGGAGAAGAAGCGCGTACAAAGGGATCAGCTCTCTCTCTCTCGTGGACGACCAATGGCCGAGATGGAGAGAGCTAGCGAGAAAGAGGAACTCACCTCTCGCTCCTGCTACAGCTGGCGATCTAACGCTTGGAGGTGGAGGAAGAGTAGGAGCTCTCTCTCTCGATCCCATCATGAAAGCGGATGCGTCCCTCGCTGGTGGTTGAAGAGCTGGCGACGGGAAGGAGGAGGCGGCAGCGAAGGGGGGGAAAAGGGAAGGAGCTGGAAGTGAAGGAGCAGGAGCAGCGGAAGGAGAGAAATAGAAGATCAAGTCAGCTCAGAGGCATCGTGGGAAGATGGATGTCGCTCTCCAGCTCGAAAAGAGCGAGAAAATCTGAAAGGAAGCTGACCTTTGGGGACGAGATCAGGGACAGGAGGAAGCGGAGAAGGAGCTGCTGCTGGGGGAGGGACGACCGCTGAAGCTGCTGCTGAAGGAGGAGGAGGAGCTGTAGAGAGAGTCGCTCCTGGTAGACTTGTTGATGGTGGAGGAGGTGACATCCTCGAAGTCGAGGTCGAACCGAGATGGATGGGTCGAAGGAAGGAAGAGAAGGGAGGGGAGTTGATGAAAGTTGGAGGCGAGATCGAACCTTCTCTTTCCCCGCCCAGACGCAACCGTCCTCCTCCTTCGGAAACATACATATAAATGAGCATCTCTCATGGCAAGGAAATCTTTCTCGGCCTGTCGAATTATCGACCCTTCCAATGCAGCCTGATCTATTTCTAAGGCGATTGGCTCGAAAGAAGTGACGCACGCGGCTCAGCTTCAAAAGCACGAATCCCTCGACTCCCTTTCTCATCCTCCAAACCATCACCTACAAGCCTCTCTCAGCTCTACTTTCTTTTCCAAACATGCGAGCATACTACTACGACAACATCGAGTGCGGCCCTTTCTCTCGCACTTCTCCTCTTCTCGAGAACGAGCTCTTTCAAAGAACTGACCCCCTCCTTCGACGAACGTTTCCTCCCCGCTCTCTCTTCTTTTCGACAGAGGAGATCAACGACTTGCTCACGATTCTGGAGAGGACGTTACTCCTGAGCGATTGGCTGAGTTGGGATTGATCTATCTGGCGATTCCTATCGAGGGGAGGTCGAGGGAGGAGTGGGAGAAGGACATTGGTGAGCTTCGAGTTTCCCTTCCCTCTCTTCGTCCTGTTCTTCTGTTCGTCTCGCTTCGAAGGAAGGGCTCCGACTCCTGTGTAGAAGACAGGAATCGAACTCGCTGCTTCTTCGTGTATACTTGCTTTCGGAAGAAGCGAACTGAGGTTGAGACGTCGTCCTGCGAGACCCTTTCGCTCCCTCGGCCCCTCGAGCTTGCTACTCCCTCCCTCCCTTCCTCCTCGAACGCCTATTTCTGACCTTCATTCTCTTCTTCTCTCACAGACGAGGTTGCCAAGGAGCGAGAGTACAAGAATCGAGACGTCATCAACGTGTCGAAAGCTGGTTTGGGAGAGCTTTACGAGACCAAGATCAAGGTGAGCTCGACCTCTCCTTCCTTCCTCTCTCCTTCCCACCCCTTCGCATTCGCTCGACCTTCTGTCGATCTGACCCCTCGATCTGACCCCCTTGTCCCTTGTTCTTCCTTCGCTGGTTGCAGGGATTCTTCCACGAGCACCTTCACGAGGACGAGGAGATTCGGTTCATCATGGACGGTTCAGGTGCGTCGAGGATTTCCCTTCGCGACGCGACCGCCTTGGAACGAGTGCTGACTCCCTTTCCGCTCTCATTGTTCTTCTATCAGGTTTCTTCGATGTCAAGACCCCTCCACCAGAAGAGAAGTGGATCAGGGTCTTCTTGACCAAGGGAGATCTGCTCGTTCTTCCTCCTGGTGTACGTCCTCTCTCTTCCTTTTCTCAAGCACCCTTTCGCCTCATAATCGAGTTTGAAGAATCTTCGAACACTCACTGACTATCTTCTGTTTATTTTCTTCGCTCCTCCCCTCTTCCTTTTACCTCAATCTCCTCAAAAACCCCTCTCGCGACGCGTCGACTTCCATTCACTTCCCCTCCTCTCAGATCTACCACCGCTTCACCCTGGACGAAGGCAACACCATTCAAGCCCTCCGACTCTTCAAGGACGAGCCCAAATGGACTCCTTACAACCGATCTGAAGAGGTAAAGCCCAACCACTCTTCCCGTTTCCTCTCCTTCGACGCACTCTCTCCTCCGTTCCCTTTCCCTTTCACCTCCTCCTCCCTCCCTTCCCAGGCCCACCAAGGCTAACCTTCTCCTTCTTCTTGGTCTCTGTCTCTCTCAGGTCGACTCAAACCCTCACAGAAAGGCCTGGCTCGACAAGACCATCAAGGCCTGAACGGGCGAACGCGGGTGTTTGGATCTCTCTCTCTCTCGCTTTCTGGGACGCGTCGTCGTTTTTTCTTCTTCAAACTCTCTGCTTCATGAAACCTTCACGAAACCGTCTCAGTTTTGCTGGCTAAGGCCTCAACCAGTTTATTCTTGACCCATTTCGGACGAGACGGCTGGCTGGTCGGGGAAAGGGAAGAAGCGAAGGGCAGAGCTGAGAGACCTTGTTTTCTTTGGATAGAGAGCGAGAAAGGAGAGGGAAAAGATTTCTCCCCACATCTTTTTCGGGTTTTTCGTCAAACTGCTGCTGCTTGCGTCGAGAGAGACGGCCGAGGGGGAAGGCAGAGAAGCCACTTCGAGAAAACTTCAAGTTCAAGCATCAAAACTGAACAAGCAAGGTCGAAGGGAAGCGAGACGCGCGCCACATACTTTTCCTCTTCCTCCCCCAGACTTCTCTCATTCACCGACAGCGATTCGCGATTCCAGCCCTCGGGAGTCTGGAAGTGCTCTCACTCGATGTTTCACGAGATGAAATGTAGAAGACCGTGCTTGAGTTGCTGAAGAAGGGAAAAGAGAGACGAACGAGAGAGGAAGGGAACGCGTCTTTTTGGCCCCTCGGTTATCAATATCCTCTGCCGCCGCAATCTCGGGAGCTTTGAGAGAAAGAGGGGTCAAAGGACAGTTTGGGTGGAGACGGGCATAGAGGTCGAAGCTTCAGGGGGAGGCCGGGCGCCAGAGGAGAGGTCGACCCAGGCTCTTCTTCCCTTCCAACGGCCATCCTCCCTCCTCTCCTCCGGAACTTTTTTCTCTCTCTTGTTCACTGTCAAATCTCGCAGATCAGCATACAAAGGAGCAGAGGAATGTCATCAGGACCTTCGAATCCCAACCCGTTCGGCGTTGGATCTACCTCGGAAGGAAGAGGTGAACCTCACCAGCTTCCCTACTCGCCTTCATCCTCAGCCGTTCCTTCCCACCAGCATCCATCTCCATCTCAACAGCAGCAGCAAGGAGAAGGCTCCGTCCGAGCTCCTAATCCTCCTGAAGGGAAGAAGAAAGAGAGACAGGTGCTAAGACGGTTCGTTCTCGCTCTCCTTCGCTCTCCTCCTTCTTTCCCCTCCTTCTCTTGCCTCCACCTTTTCCTCGATCTCTCTCTCTTCCTCGTTCGGCTCAAAGGCTGACTCTCCTTTCGCCCTCTGTGTCTACCGATCTTGTTCAGAAATCAAGCTTGCCATGTTCGTACCATCTCTTTTCGTTTCTGTCTCTGTTCCTTGGTCATCCAAGCTGACCTCTCGTCTCCCTCCCCTCCCTCCCTCTCGCTCGTCTTTCCCTTTTCTCCTTCCATCTCAGCAATGCCGACGGTAGGTCTCAGATTCCTCGCCCTTCTCCGTCCTTTACTTTCTTTGCTGATCAAGCTTTCTCATCTCTCTTAAAGACGTAAACTCAAGTGCGACTCGTTCCGACCCGTCTGCTCGCAATGTGCTCGAGCCCAATCGTCCTTCCTCCAGTCCCTCCCTCCCGGCATGGCTCCTCCAACCTCCTCGGAGATGGAGTGCGTCTGTACCTACGACGAGATGTTCGGTCCCTTCAGGAAGAATCCCAACAATCCCTCGGCGGCTTCCCCGGCGAGTGCGATTGGGTCGAGAGGTGGCCAGAAGAGGGAGAGAGCGAGCGGCGGAGGAGCTGGACCTTCGTCCGAGCGAGGAGTCGGCGCGTCGTCAAATACTGGAGGTGGTGGAGGGAGGGAGAGAGGGAAGAGCACGGAGAGTGAGAAGGATATGGAGGGTTGGAACAAGGCTCGTCAGCTCGAGATGGAGAATTGTGAGTTTTTTCCTTTCCTTCCTTTGGGCGTTCTTTCTTCTCGCTTCTCCGGTTGCGTCGTCCCCGCCTTCCTTGATTCATTCCAGATCAAGGGAACAGATCGCGAAGAGGGCCAATTCGACGTCGAGCTTGCCCCTCCTTCCTGCTGTCTCGATAGAGCTCGAGCCTCTTTTTTGTTCCGGAAGATCGCTCGCCCGAGGCTGATCAAACGTCTTCTATCCTTCCTTCTTGAACCTCCTCCAGTCGAACTCAAACGTCAGCTTCAAGCCAGTCTTCAATCTCAACCACCTCATCCTCTTCCCTCGAATGGCTACTCCTCCTCTTCGCATCACCCTTCCTACTCCTCTCACTACGACCAACCACCTTCGCCGGTCGCTCCTCCTCCCCTCCAACCCCAGCACCTTCCTTACTACCCTCCACCACCTCCACCTCACCACTCGATGTCCATGAACCAGGCGTCGCAGCAGCAGTACCACCTTCCTCAGCTCAGCGACCCGTTCGCTCCCAAAGCCAACTTCCCTTGGAGTTCGAGCTTCCCTTCGTCGACGGTGACGTCGAGCTATCCTCTCAGCTCGCCAGGGTACCGAGAGGAGTATAGGGGACCGGTAGATCCTTCGTTGAGCTCGAACTCGTCTCTACGAGCTACAGGTCAGTCGTCTTCTAGATTTTGCTGTGGTTTTTGGCGAGACGCGTCGTGCTGACCTTTATTCCTCCTTTGATTTGGATATCTCAGCCTCCACGCCTCCGACCATCCTCGAAGCACTCAACATTCAACCACCTACCTCTTCCCAACGTCTCTCAGCCGTTGACACCGTCGCCGCCTCAGCCGCTCCTCCTCAAAACGATCCCTCCTCCCCTTCGACCTCCTCAGCTCACTCCGGAACCTACCTTCCTCCTCTCCTTCACCCGACGCCAGGCTTCCAACCTCATCTTCACTACCCTTTCGTCGATAGCAAGCAGCAGGAGGTGTTCCACTTGCCTCCTCTCGCGTCGAGGTTCCCAGCGGAGGGAGGAGGGGACGGAGAGGACGAGGAGGAAGACAGGAAGAAGACTTCTGGATCTGGGACGTCGGAGGAGTCGACGAAGGCGGAGTTTATGCTCGATGGGTCGACCTTGGTGGTTGGGGAGGATGGGTCGGCTTGGAGGAAGAGGGTCGAGGACAGGTCGAGAATCTGGGCGTTGGTAGGAGGACCGGAAGCTTTGGAGAAGCAGTGAGTTGACGGGCTTCTTAAGTTTCTCAACCATACCTGAGTGCTGATTTTCGCTTTTGTTTCATCCCTTCCCAGCATCGAGATCTTTAACGAAATCGCTCCTCTGCTGCCTCACGTCTTCCCTCCCTACACCACCATGGCCCAGCCCCTCTCCTCCCTCGCCAACCCTCCTCCCCCATCAGCCTTCGACTCGACATCTCCCGACCACCCTGCTTCCTTACTCTCGAGAGTCAAACTCCCCATCGAAGACCCCAACTCCATCACACCGGCTCTCGTTCTCGCCATCGCCGCTTTCTCTGTTCAGGGGACCGACGAGGGTCAAGCGCTTGCGGCTGAGGCAGGAAGGCAGATCATCTTCACGAGGTTGATGGCCATCTCGGGAGAGACGATGGGGAGTGCTCAGGGGAGAGCGAGGAGAGCGTTGGATGTTGCTCAGGCTGCTGTGAGTTTTCCTCGTCTCTCTCGTCGTCGTTCTTCTCTTCAAGGACTGATCTTCGTCTTCTCTCTTCTTCTTGTCACTTTAGTGTCTTCTCGTTGGACTGTATCACATCACTGGTCGATGGGCTGAGGTGAGTCTTCATCTTGACCTCTCCGTCGCGTCTCGTCACGACTCACCCTTGGTTCTCTCCTCCGTCGCTTCTCAGTTCCACACCTTCGCTTCCCTCCCTCTGAGTCTTTGCGAACTCCTCGGACTCGACCCGGACCAACCAGAGTGTCTCCCAGAGTACACGATCAGCGTCCTCGCTCCTCCGGTGGACGACGTCGAAGCAGAGGAGCGAAGGAGGACGATTCAGATCTCGAGATTCGTTGGGTTGATGTGTGGAGTTTGCTCGGGTCGAGGAGTGATCGGAAACTACGACAACGGGGAGCCTAACGACTTCTCGGAGATTGTGGGTCCTCTTTACCTCTCTTTTGCTTGAGAGATCAACGAGCTGATCAACCGTTCCTGCTCGTTGCTTCAGATCTCTCTCAACCCTCTCGCCCTCTCCCTTCAATCAATCCTCCTCCTCTCTCGAGTCGACAACTTCAACCGATCCCTTCGACCCTCGCCGAGCTCGACGTCGCTCTTATCGGATCCGGAAACCGTCAAGAAGTTCAAGGGAGTCGAGGCGACGATCGATACGTGGGTCGCGTTGTTGGGAAGTCAGACGGGTGTAGGCACAGGACCTTCTTGGAAAGGGAACGCTGGGGTGGGAGAGCTGTTGGCGTTGAAGGTTTTGGCTGAGCAGTGAGTCGTACTCGTCTTTGCCGTCTCGAAGCTTTGTTGAAAAGGAGGAGCCGAACTGACGCGTCTCCTTCTCTTCTTTCTTCCTTTCAGCGCTCGAGTCCTTCTGTACTACGTTCACCTCGACCACTCGACCTCCAACTCGCAACGACAGGCTTGCCTCTCCGCCGCTCAGTCGATATCCCAGTCCTGTGTTTTCGCCAGTACACTCCCAGTCCTTGCGATCCCCTCCTACGTGCTTCGTGAGTCTCGATCTCGTCGTTCCTCGTCTCTCCTCTTTCGCTGGGCTGACCCCGTCTCCCTCTCTCTCACCATCAGACTCCTACTTCCTCGCTGGACAAGTCCTCCTTCGATTCGCCGCTGCCGCAGCAGCTCATCGAGACGAACGACTCCTCGGCCAACTTCATCAACAACTCTGGTCCATCAAGTTCGTTCCCTCTTCTCTCTCCTCCCTCTCGTTCCCGTTTCAAACTGACCGACCGTCTTTTTTCTCTCCTTTCTTTTCCTCAGCGACACCTTCGCTCGACTCTCGGGTGTCTACCCCGTCGCTGCGAACATGCACAAGTTGCTGGATGCTGCCATCCGGGAAGGCTCGTCGGTTCTTCCTCGTTCTCTCGCGATGCACTTCGACTCGGCTTTCTACTCTCCCTTTTAAGATCCCTCTTCGTTACGAACCCTCCATTATCTCGCTCTAGCATACTGTTGCAGCTATCTTCCTTCCTCTACTTCGTCCCATACCCTTCTCGTTCTACAGATGACGCGTTCCAACCTCGCTCTCTCTTGCTCTATTTTCGAGATATGGACGCAGTAGGGATCACAAACTAAACCAAGAGTAACCAAGTAGAGCGAAGAGAGGGGTAGAGTTTCGGCAAAGCAAAAGGAACGGGTACTGTACGAGAACGAGGGTGCGAGGTGGTAAAACGAACAAACGAAGCGAGACGAGACGCGCAGAAGCCCAAAAAGCAAGCGAACGAGGTAGACTAGCCAAAACAGAGGAAGGAGAAGGTAAGAGCAAATGGAGGGTATGGTAGGGGATGGGACGGAGAAAGCGTGTGTAGGGGTCGTGGAAATATCGTCGAGGCAGAAGCGAAGCGACGGGTTCAAAGAGTCGTGAAGCGTAGGAGAAAGGGATGGGAGAGGTAGTTGGAAAGAAGTCGCGCGTGAAAAGTTAAGAAAAAGGGAGTAAGAAGGTGTCCTGAGTGAGGTGAAAGGGTCGGGAGGATGGGCTGAGTGAGTCCGAGCGAGAGACGCGTCGACTGTGGAATCAAACCCCCATCAAGCGTCAGCGCTCAGGTACGTAGGAAGTCTGACAGGAAAGAGACGTAAACTCACTCTAACCTATCTACTCGTCCTTCGATTCCCCAGTCGTAGGAATCTCAAAGTACCCCGAACCGGTTCGACGTTCTTCGATACCCGACGCGTCCTCGTTTTCTTCCCTCGCCTCGCCAAAAGGGATCGCGGGAGTGTCGACGTGGCCGATTTTCGGAGAGTTGAGAGATCCAAGAGATGGCAGAATGATGGAAAGAGCGGGAGATGGTTCGATGGAGAGTACGAGGCTTGAAACCGACGTTGAAGCGACCGAAAAAGGAGAGTCGGATTCAGAGGACGTGCTCGGTGACGGGAGGAAGACCGCTGGAGGAGTAGGAGGAAGGTCCAGAGTAGACGAGGGTGCTCTTGGAGAGGTCGGTCGAAGGGGGAGAGGGGATCGGGAGGAGGAAGACGTGCTGGAGGAGAACCCTGAGGAGGTCGGTTGAGAGTTGACGGGGGAGAGGGGAGGTCGGTTGATGCTGATGCTGAGAGGAAGTAGTAGGGTTGGTAGATCTGAAAGTGTATATATATGAGCGTCAGAACTGCTCGTAACTTGATTATTCCGACAGAATAAAGTTTTAGAGGGAAAGAAGCAGGAAAACCAAAAGCTCACAATTCTCCGCCTCCTCCAAGGCCCCCTCCTTCTCCCTTTGCACCACCCCAGAACCATTCTCCGAGGCTGAACTATCCTCGTCACTACTACTGCCCTCTCCCATTCCTCCGCCTCCTTCTGAGTAACCCGAATCAAACCTGCTCATCATCGCAGTCCCTCCTCCTCCTCCTCCGCCCGCCCCTTTCAATCCTCCAGCTCCGACTAGTCCCTCCTCTTTCCCTGCAGGTTCGATGCTCCTCCTCCTGAAGGGACTGGCTTCGTGCGTCAAGAAGGGACTCTTCTGAAGAGAAGGAGGAATTGGGACGCTCGTGTCGGGATGGAAGACGTTGATCGACTTTCTGCGAGGAGCGAACGAGCTTGGGGAGAAGGGAGGAGTTGACGTTGTCGAGGACGGAAGGCCTTGCGAGTGGAGAAGAGCCGTTGGAGAGGAAGGAGGCGATCCTGGGCGAGAGGGAGGAAGAGGATGGAAGAGAGGCATCGGAAAAGCCTAGAGAACGCTAGTCTGCTCGAGAAAGAAAGACGAGAGGGAGGGGAGAAGCAAGGAGAAGGAGTGTCGTGGTCGTTGAGGAGGAAGAAGAGTGAAACGGAACCAGTATCCTCCCCCGCTTCTTTTCTACGCTGCTTCTTTCAAGATGGGGGCTGTTACGTGGAGATGGAAATGGATCAAAGAAGTCGGATGCAAAAGATGAAGAGACCTGTGGAAGCTGCCAGAGCGTTCGTTTCGTTTGCGAGGAGAAGAGGCTCAAGACGCGTCGCGTCGCAGCATCGACCTTCAAAACGAAGAGCCTCGCTCACTCACAGAGAGAGTAGTCTCTTTTTCTTGAATCTCTGAAATTTTAGTCAGCACTGAGACCAGGATCTGTCCATCAGGATCTCAGAGGCAAAACTGAAGCACGACGCGGACGACGCGTCGCTCGAGGTGACCGCCACCCCTCTTTTCCTCAGCTCGACGCTACCCTTCTCTCGCTCAAACCTGATCCTAACGAAACGTGAATTTCGTCTGAATCAAAATTTCAGACTTTCAAAAATCAAGCACGTAGGAGGAGAGAGCACAGCCGCGGCCCTCCAGACGAGTCGGTCACTTTCTGTCCTTCCTTCTTCTCCCTGCTCTCCCTCCCCATCCCTCACCTCCTTCTTTCCTTTCTCTCCTTCTTCCCTTCGGAAGAATTCAGCGTAGGAGGCAAGCCTTCAAGAGCTTCGATTCGATTGTCAAGTCTAGCATAAGGTGAGTCTACGAAGATGAGCAAGGGAGACAGAGGAGGGAGGGAGAGGTGTTGGTTGAGCTCCTGCCTCCTTGCCTCTCCCTCCTCCCTTAGTCCTACCTTTCGCCGGATGGAGGCTCTTCTGGGTCTGACTATGTCGACGTTCCACTCTTCATCTCCCAGCTACCTTCAGTAGACCCACTTCGAAAACGACCTTCGCTCTCGCTTTCCTTTTCCTAGGATCAAAGGACGAACGACAACCAACTTCGTTCCCAGCCTCCTTTGGCCTTCCCTCTGCAACCTTATCAACCTTCAAGCCGTCGTTGGATCTCCGTCAACGGTCAACACTAGTCGTATCAGGTTCGTCGATATCTCTTTTCGATATTCTGCTGAGGAGTGAAGTCTGCGAAGTCTACAGATGGAGGAGAGGAGAGATTGAAGGGTGGGCGTTGTTGCGGGTTCGTCCCGCTGGACGGACGGAACGTGTTGGGAAAAACTGTTCCAGCTCTTTCTCTCTGTAAATCTTAGAGTGGGTCAGCTACTGGCTGCTTCATACGCTTCCTCCTCTGTCGAGGTACCCTCTATACCTTCTCGCACGGAGATCAGCGTCGCAGCTAGAACAGAGGAGACTACACTCGAGCTCATGGTTCATCCTCTCGCCAGCCCCTCCTCTTCCCCTCTTCCCACTCCTCCTATACTTCTCTACCTTCTGTACATCCCTTACTGACACTCCTCGCTCCCATCAAAACAGACTTCAACATCCTCGACTCCCTCTCGTCGCTCCCGTTGGATCATCTCTCCGCTCATCGGAAACTTCAAAACAGCCGAGCTTAAGCTCTCGACACCCAAACGGGGACGCTTCAGAGCCATCTCTCGATCGATATCTGTACAGCGTAGAGTCCAGGTAGGTTCTCTCTTCACTGTTTTGCTGCTGAGTTGGAGACTGAACGGGAAAGATGGCTGGTGAGGGGAAAGGAGGGACGAGGATTGGACGTTCACGCGCGTCGTCGATCAGGGTTGTTGGACGACTGATCTTCTCGTCTCCACGTCACATCGAGCCTTCTGAACCGTTTGGTACAGGTTTGATCTTAGAGAAGAGGAGATGGAGGAGACGTTGATTGAAACCTTAGGGAGACGGGACCGCGGTCGGTCGCCAGATCGCCCTCCCTCCCCCTCTTCGACCTCAACCCCTTGCGTTTTTCTCGACGAATTGACTGACCTGTACCTTTCGTTTCTCAAGTTCACCTCCATCATCAACATGCGACTCTCTTCTGTCCTCCTCCTTCCCGTCCTTTCCTTCCTCTCCTTCGCCTCCGCCCAAAGCCCGTCCGCGTCGTCGACCAGCTTTCAATCCTCCGTCGCCGCTCGTTCAGGCTCCTCCTTCGCACCCACCGCTTCACCCTCGGCCTCCTCCTCTCGGAACTCAACATCAACATCATCCTCCCTTCCTCCTCTTCCTTCCGGATCCCTCCTCCCAAACGGAACCTTCGTCTATCCGAACGGAACATCGAACGCGACGGCAACGAACCTTACAGCTCCTCTCGCCGTTCCTTACGATATCAAGCTTGATGGAGCTTACGGAGTCGCAGGAGCAATCTTGATCTTGACTGGGGTCCCTATCGCCACTCTGGGTAGCAAGAACCGATGGTGAGGCTTTTCTCTCAGGTTTTTTTGGTCGCTCGTCGACTGACTCCGTTCTTCCTCTCTCTACTCTCCTCAGGTCCTCCCTCTTCCTCATCCCCTTCTACACCCTCAGCGTCATCTCTCTCATCGTCATCCTTCACTTTGGACTCCCTCCTCAAGTCCTCAACTCTCCATCAGCAACGCTTCGAGGCCTGTTCGTCTTGATTTCCGTCGTCGTTGGCATCGTCGGAGGAGGAGTTGGATTGTTCTTCTGGAACCAAGGGAAGTACCTGATCCCATTCGTCGGCGGCTGGTCGCTAGCCTGGTTTGTCCTTTGCTTGAGGACGAACGGAACGATCAGGACGGAAGTCTGGCGATGGGTTCTGTTGGTTGGTGAGTCGGCCGTCGAACGTCGAACTCCCGTCTTCGCTCTCCTTCGAGAGCCGACCCCACTCCCTTCTTTCGATCTCGGCAGGCTGTTCTGCTGGATGCTTCATTGGGGGACTATTCAACAGTCTACATAACCCGATGGTCGTACTATCGACAGCTTGGTGAGTCGAGATCGTCTCGCACTTCTTCTCCGCCCACCCAACTGACGCGTCTCTCTCGTCTCTTGTTCTCGCAGGATCGGCTCTACTGCCTTCGTAGGTTACTTCCGAGCGTGATTTTGTATCTATATCGACTCTGACGCTCGCCTCTTCTCGTTGATCAAACAGATCCTCGGCGTCGACTGCTTCACTCGCATCGGCCTGAAAGAGTTCTACATCTACAACTTAGGCTTCGGTTCCATCTTCTCGGACGTCCTCGCCCCTCACAATGGAGTCTTCCTCCTCTCCCAAGGGATGCAGATCGAGCTCGGGGTACTAGGAGTCGCTGGTCTCCTCGGGTTCGTCCTTTCCCTCCCTTCTTTCTCTGTTTTCGAGGGCTGACTTCTTTCATTCGACTTTGCTCTACAGTGCTGCGATTCAGTTCAAAGCCTACTCCCATCTTCGAACGAAGCTCTCTCAGATCTCAGCAGAGGACCGTCGTCGAACCGTCGAGGAGGAGGAGGCCATCGCTGCTCGTCGCCTTCAGACTCACGAAGCCGAGCTCGAGAAATGGGAAAGTCGAAACGGAGGTCTTCGAAGTCCTCAGTTTGGCGACGAGGAGAGCACCTTGATGGGAGTCAACTCCTACAAGGGTGGAGAAGGGAAGAGCATGGAACGACCGAGGTCGAGCTTCGACGCGAGCAACCTCCTCCCGACGCTCGAGCTCGGGACGACAGCAGGAGGGCTCCGACCGACAGGAGGAGGACATCTTCCAACGAGCTCGACTGCAACATCGTCGACGATGGCTCTTCCTTCCTCGATCTCAGACGACCCAGAGCTCAGGGAGAAGGAGAAGCTGCTTCAGGAGATCTCGACGATCCGGAAGTCCATCGAGGCTCTTCGCTCTTCGTCGCCTACCACCCCATCCTCAGCCGTTCCTCCTCCCCTTCCACCCCTTCTCTCCCTCTCTCCAACTCTCCAAGCCTCCACTCCTCCTCCTCCCGCCCAATCTCGTCACTCCACCCACTCGTTCTCAGGCTTCGGAGAACACGCTCGTCGAACTCCCTCTCCCCTCGCTTCCGCTCCCGTCGACGCCAATCCTCTCTCTCCCAAGACGGAATGGGACGATTACCTCGCCAAACGCGTCGTCTACCGACCAACGTCGCCGGAGGAGCACTCGACCTTTCGACGAGAAGAGGGAGATCATCGATCCAACAGCTTCAGCGGAGGAGTCACCAACCCTCGACTCAGTAGCAGCGGAAGCACTCGCCCTGGGAACGCACGACGGTCGAGCATGATGAGCATGCAGGGGATCATGGAGGGAGGTGGAGACGTTACTGGGATGGATCGAACCTTTGGATCTCGTCGTTCTTCCACCTTCACTCTCCCATCCGCTCTCCTCCCTCCCACCGCGTCCTCCTCGTCCAAACCAGCTCGACCTCCTCCCGCTCAACGAACCCTCTCCCAATCCGATCTCGCCGCTCGTCATCGAGAGAAGATCAAGACGCTTCAATCTCCCATCGACGAGCGGTTCGAAGCGGCTGCTGCTAGAGCCAAGTGGGAGAAGGACAAGGCGAGAGAGCGGGAGGAGATGGTGAAGCGGGAAGAGGAGGCGAACACGAGGGTTGAGAGGAGGAGGAGAAGTGAGGTTGATGTGGAGGGGTGGAGAGGGAGTGTTGTTGGGAAAGGGTCGATCGGTGGAAGGAGGGAGAGCGAGTACTCTCTCGGTGGGGCTTCTCAGGGAGGAGGAGGAGGAGGAGCGGAGAGGAGAAGGAGGTGAGACGCGTCGTATTGTTTTTCGATTCGTTCTCTCCTTTCGGACTCTATGTTGAACACTTTCATATCATTTTTCACGATTTGGACGTTCTTTTGGCTCGTTTGGACTCGTTCCACTTTTCTATCCCTCCCACGTACACTACAAGCATCGCATTCTTTTTTCCTTTCTCGGTTTCGTTTTCTTTCACTCACACTCACGGAATACCTTACTGCCCACCACTCTCTCTTGCGCTCTAGGCTTCGGTTCTCGGACTATCTCTTTTGGCTGCAGACGTACATACGGACTCTTTCTCTTCCTTCCCTCTCCCTTTGTCTCTTCCTTTCTCGTCACGACCTTTCTTTCTCTCTTTTGTTCTCTTCGTTCCTTCTTCGTCTTTCCTTCCCCAATCCCCTCGTTACCCCTGCCTCTTGCCCTATCTTATCAGCCGCCTGCTCTTTACCCTTGTTCGATGCTACTGGCTTTCGTCTTCCTCTTTTCACTCGACGAGGCCCAGAGCCTTTTGCTCTGCGCCGACGAAAGGTAAAGTATCGCGAGGAGATGCAGAAATGTGTGCGCTTGCACTCGGCTGATGTGCGACTCCCACACAGTCACTGGAAGTTTGAAAAGGCCGACAGGAAAACGACCTTGACGTCGACGCGTCTTTGTCTTTGCCGTTCTCGTTCCCTTTCCTTTCCCTCCCCCAGATGAAATGCACAAAGGACGGCCATGAAATCAAGTACAGAAGGAGCACTGCAAGGCAACTTCTAAGAGAGAGAGAGAAACGAGACCAGTAACTAGGACCATGGATGAGGAGACGAGAGACGAGAAACGAGAAGAAAGCCCAGCGTTGAGTGGGAGCGAGAGAGCAAGGGCAAAAAGAGAAAGGGGCCGACTAGAAATAAGTAAGAGTATAAAACGAAGTGAAGCAAAACCAGGCAGCACTTCGAGAGAAGAGAAGAGAAATCGTAAAGAGGCGTGAGACGAGAACGAGGCAAGGCAAGTGAACGGGAGACGGAGAGGTGGGTTGGCGCGGTGAGTTGGAGAAGGGGAAAGAAAATATATGAGGTTATGGGCGGTTGGAAAGTGATGTGATGGGAGGAGGTGGTGGTGTAGTTAACGCGAGATAGAAGGACAAAAGAAAGAAGGGAAGAAAATGAACGAGAAAGCGAGACGCGACGGGAAGGAGGAAGGGAAACGAGAAAGTGACTACGAAACGAAACGAGAGAGAGAGAGGCGGGAGTGTAAAGATGAGAAAGAGATTCCGAGACGACCATATGCTAAATCTGATTCGAAACCTTCCTAGCAGAAGCAGGGCTGTCCCCAAAGCCAGGAGAATACATCGCCAGTCCCCAGTGGCTTCCTCCGTTCCTCGGTGTTCCCGAAGGACTCTCCGACGACGAGAGCTGACCCAGCGCTTCCTCAACCCCATGAGAGGGGTTGTAAGGATCGAGAGCGTCGCCGTAGGACTGGAGCAAGGCGGCTCCGGCTGGGGATTGGTTCATCGACGGGTGGAAGGGCGTTCGAGCTGGTGTTCCTCCTCCGAAGGCTGAAGGGTAGGAGTACATTCCAGCCGCTGCTTTGGGAGTGACGGAGCTAGCACCGTAGGAGATGGTTCGGCGGTTTGCTGATCCGAGGGGGGAGTGAGGAACGGCGGAGGCGTCGAAGGGGTGGGCTCCTCGACCGCCGGGAGACGAGTGGATGGGTTGCATTCCTGGAGTCTTGAGAGCGTGAGCGATGAGGGATCCGGTTTGGCTGAGCATTCGCTTGTGGCCTGAAGGATCTCGAGTTCGACTTTGAAGAGGGGATTGGTGACCGAACGTGGAAGGGAAGTTGTAGGGACGGTACGTGTCCTCCTCGTCTCCTCCGTGAGCGGTTCCTCGAACGGACGACATGGGAGAGAGCGAGATTCCAGCACTGAGTCCGGCGGCGAACCGAGGAGATCCTGGAGGTCCTGTTGCCGGTGCTCGAGACGACGATTGAGGCTGCATGTGGAAGGCTGGTTGGAGAGATCCTGAAGCGATGGGGTACTCCTTGTCGTGCGTCTCGTCTCCGATCGACATCTCCATCGTGAAGTCCTGCTCGTCGTTGTCCTCCTCCTCTGGTTCCTCCTCCTCCCTGATCCTAACGTTCTCGGGGTCGTGAAGCGAGCTCTTGATGTACTTCTGATGCGCTCGAGCTCCCTGGGTCGTTTGACGAGGCATCGTGGGGGGTCCTGGACTGGAGACGGGACTCGAGACGGAGGGAGTGAGATGAGGGAGTCCTCGAGTAGCGATGGGGTTGGCGACGACTTGTCCTTCCGAGGTGGGAGCGTCGTTCGTTCCGCTGGGAGGACCTCGAGATCGAGGACGTTGCGGAGTTGCGAAGTCGTCCTCTCCTTCGGACGCTCGGGCTGCTGCTTCGGCGGAATCCTCGTCGTCGTTGTAGTATCCGGGAGCGTGGTTGTACTGAGGACGGTAGGCGGAGGGAGGAGGAGGAGGAGCGTAGACGAGTCCAGATTGACGAGAGGACGAGAGGACTCCTGGGTGACCGGGTCCGAACGCGTCCGACGACGAAGAAGCGGTGGCCCACGACGAAGACGATGCGAAGGCAGGAGTTTCGACGGCCTTCTTCTTCTTCTGCCTCTTGGGAGGAGGAGCGGCGAGAGGAGCGACCTTCTTCTCGAGGAAGACGGACGAGCTGAAGGAAGGGGAGGGAGCTGCGTCGACGGGTTCGTCGTCGTGCTGCTCGACCTTGGGTGCGTGCGTCTCCTTCTCGTCGTCCGAATCGAAAGCGGCTGACTTCTTCGACTTCCGAGCCCTCTTCTTGGTGGGTGGGGCCATCACCGACTCGACGGCGGGTTCCGGTTGGACGACAGGAGGAGCAACGGCTCCCTTCTTTCCCTTTCCGACGGCCCCAGGTCGGCTGTTGGGAAGAAAGCAAGAAGATCGAGTCAGTTCAAGCAAGAGAGAGAGAGAGAGAAACCGCTGAACAATAGAAAGCGTCGACACACTTCTTCTTGTACCCTCCGTTGGCGAACTGAGGCTCGGCTCCTTCCTCGATCATCCAAAGGTTTCCCTTCCCAGCAGGTCCGTCGGGAGCTCTCTCCTTCTTGATGAAGCAGACGTTGAGACTGAGGTTGTGACGGATCGAGTTCATCCACCCTTGATCGGTCTTGGAGTAGAAAGGGTAGGCGGCGACGATCCAGTCGTAGATCGCGTTGAGGGAGAGTCGCTTCTCCGGATGGGCGAGGATGGCTTGACCGATGAGACCAGCGTAGGAGAAGCAGGGTTTGGTGGTTGGACGGGGACCTTCAGGAAGACCTTGAGGTGGGAGATCGGCTTCTCGTTGAACTTCGGGAGAGGCTGAGAAAAAGGGAGAACAATCAGTACGAGAGCTCGAAGACGCGTCGAGACGATGCGAAGGAGAGAAACCGAACTCACCAGTCTCACCACTCGACTTCGCAGCCTTCTTGCCCTTTCCACCCTTCCCCTTTCCCTTCTTCTTCCCCGTCGTCGACTCCTCCGGCGTAGCCTCCCTCTCCTTCCCCTTCCGACTCTGACGCTTCTGCTCCTCCTCAACCTCCTCCTCGAGCTCGTCCTGCTCGAACTCATCCTCCTCAGCCTCGAGCTCCGACTCGTCCGACTCTCCAGCATCGCTCAATCCCATCTCTCCTCTCCTCTTGAGGATGGGGAGGTAGGAATCCTTGTTGCTCTCCGACTCGTCCTCGACCTTCGCAGGAGAGGAATAGCCAGCGTGCTCGGACGCCAACTGACCAGCGTGGAGCAAGCTTCCCATTCGACTTCCTCCTGCGATGGCGCTGTGAGGAGCGTAGAGATGGGCTCCTCCTCCTGAGTCGAAGACGGAACCTTCCTCGCCGTGGTGAGAGGAGTTGGAGGATCCCTCGTCCGAGACGAAGGGAAGATCGACGGCTTGACGTCCTGGAGTAGCGTACTCGTCCTCCTCTCCGCCGCTGGATCGTTCCGAAGATCTCGAAGCGGGTCGACTGATTCCTCCGTCTCCTGAAACGATGGATCCTGCCGAAGACGATCGCTGAGATCCGACGACCGGTCCGGAAGGCGACGAGGACCAGTAGCAGTCCTTGTCCTGACGAGGAGATTGAGCGAGTTGGCCTGCGAAGGCCGCTTTGATGAGACCGGGAGGAGCGTGGTAGGGAGAGGCGACGGCAGCTGTTGGGCTGGAGTGGATGGAGGAGGCGTTGGCTCGAGGTAGGTTGGTGATGAAGGGATCGGAGAGGGTTCGGTTGGCCATGGGCATCGACGACGACGCGTGAAGGTACGAGGTTTGGGCTTGGTGGGAGGAGGAAGAGGCAGGCTCGTTGAAAGAAACGGCTCGAGAGAAGCCTCCTGACCGCTCCTGCTGGTTGCCGAACTGGGCTTGGTAGTAGGAGTTTGGGTTCTGAGGAAGACCGAGTCCGAAGGACTGATGTTCGACGGGAGAGTCTTCGTTGGCTGTCAACGATGCTGCTCGTCCGAGGCCTTGGGGGAGAGGGTAAACGAAAGGACCGGAGCCTTGGGAGGTGTTAGAGCTGAGAGGGATGGGGTGGTTGTGCTGAGAGAATCCTCCTCCTCCGAGGGGAGGCGTCTTGCCCTCCTTGTGCTCCTTCCATCGTCGCTGCTCGTCTCCCTTCACTTGAGCGTCTCCACCGAGAAGGTTGTCTAGCAGCCCGCCCGTCTTCATGTCTCCCTCCACGTTCTCCCCCTCCTCCTGCGACGACGGCTCCTCGACGACGACGGTAGCAGCGACCGACTGGTGATGGTGGTGAGCGTCTCCGAGGTACGGCGACGGCGTCCTCTCGATGGATTCGTCCTCTTCCTCGTCGACCTCCATCCCTCCTCCTTCTCCAATGAGCACCCCCAGCGAGTCCTCTTCCTCCGAGAGCAAGGAATCCGTGCTCAGTCTCCGTTTCAGCGTCGAGGGACGCGACGCGAGAACCTCCTCGAGGGAAGGACGGCTGCGGACAACTTTGGGAGGTGAAGGGTTCCGTGAGGAGGAGGGAGGAGGAGCGTTGTTGTTGAAGGAAGGGTGACGGCTGAAGGAAGGAGTGAGGATCCGAGGAGAGGCGGAGGTTTGGGTGGGTTGGGTTTGGAAAGGGTTGGAGGAAGGGGCGAACTGAACGACCGACGTCGAGGAGGCTGAAGATTGGAAGTCTGGTTGTTCCTGCTGTTGAGGTTGGGTCGACCGAGACGAGGAGGTGCTGCTAGCTGGCGAGACTCCGTTCTGAGCGATGAACCTGTAGAGAAGGAAGAAGGAGAGGACGAGAGAAAGGGAATGAGCAAAAGAAGGGAAGAAGCGGTTGTTTCTTGAACTCAAGACGTTCGAGCTTCCGACCTTCGATCCCTTCCCTTCCCTTCCCATCCGTCCTCCTTCCCTTCCCTCTGCTACTGGAAAACCAAACGAGCACGGGGAGAAGATAGTACTTACTGCCTCATCTGTTCCATTGCGAGAGCTATCTTTGTCTTGTCCGTGAGGCTGCTAGCGAGGTCCAACGAGACGGGGCTGGAGGAGAGGGCTGCTGGGAGGGGAGTTGTGGGTTGTAGCTTGTTAGGCGAAGAGAACATCAACACCTGCCAGAGGTGCAGTTGAAAAGAAAAGAGAAAGGTAAGGAGCGTATTAGGATGAAGGGGAGGAAGAAGAGAAGAGGTGTTGAAGTGGTTTGAACGAACGAGGAGAGGGAGGTTCGGAGAAGAAGGTTTCGTAGGAACGCGAGGGAGGAGGCGGGTTCGAAAGAAGGTCGGTTCGACAGAGAAGAACGAACTATCGAAGTCCGTAAAAGAGGTGGATGGATTGAAGGGAGGTGGGGGAAGGGATGGATATAATCTGTAAAATTGACGGAAGAAGGTGGGAGGAGGTGGGAGGAGTGGAAGGACGGAGGGGAGGGGAGGGAGGGAGCAAAGGGAAGGAGAAGCGTGAGCATCCTTGATTCACCAGTCCTAGACGCAATTGTTTTTGAGAAGACATCCTGGAGAATTCTCATGGATCCGAAACTGGTCCGGTAGAGGACTCCGCCCATCTTGAACTCGGGCAGAAGGGGGAAGAGAGGCGAGAGAAGAGCACTCACGGAACAAGGGGGAGGACGAGGTTCCTTTCACTTTCCCTCGACGCTACCAGGCGAGAAGTTTTTCGCTGGGATAATTTCCAAGATACAGAGTCTATACGACTGAGGGGGGTGCTGTGCAGACGAGGGCTGAGGGAGGAGAGAAGGGGGTAGAGAGAGGTGAGGTGCTGAGGCAGAGAGGGAGTTGGGAGAGAGAAACTGTTTACCGCTCCTCCTTCCTCCCCTTCCTCCCCTTCCCCAGAGCTTGGAGAGAGGGAGCGTCATCTCTTTCCATCTTTTTCGTCGAAGAAGAAAACCTTCATCCTCGAGCAGAGTCTCGTCTGAGGATAGCAGCGAAAGCGGAGCAGGTTTTTGGAAGAAGAAAAACAAACGGGAAGAAACACCCCTGAGGGAAGGAAAATCGAGTCTTGACGCGTCGAAGCTTAACAACAGGACGCGTCTCTCCTTTCTGTCTCGCCCTCCCTTTGATCGCGTTTTCCCATCATGCTTCTTCCCTTTCACTGTGCCATTACTCAAGATCGGACTTCCCTCCACTGCAGCTCTATCAGTCGAAGCGGTTGCTATTGAAAACCTACGAGGAAGATGATCGAACAGACCGCGCGGAAGCTCGATCAGTCGCGTCGAGATGGAGCCTGAACCATCTCCTCGCTCCTTCTCTCCTCTTCCCTCCGATTCAAAGAGCTCTCTCAATGGTCGGAAATCTGCCAAAGCAAAGTATGGATTTATCGCTCAGCGTACTAGAGAACAGCGGAGCAGGAACCAAAGCAAAAAAAGCAACCTATCGTCAATCACCTCGTCGCGTCGAGCTCATCGTCCATCTCCTCCCCTTTGAACCCGCCTTCTTCACTTTCTCCGCACCTAACCCATCTTATCACGCACCCTGGAGTCCCCCACTGACTCCAGTTCCAACACTCTTCAAAATCCATTTCCCGCCTTGTTCCCTTCTTCCTCTCCAGCTCGTCTTCCGAGCAGAGAAGTCTGATCCGGCGGTTGCTGACCGTGAGGACGAAGAGAAGAGACTACAGCGAACAGGTCATTAAGTTAATAAGTCTACAGAAAGGGACATCGTTTGGGTTTTGGTAAAATGTTCAGAGCGGTTTCGTTCTCTAGATATCCGTCATCGTCTCCCTCGACCTCGATCATCGCACCTCCTTCCTCTCACCCTGCCTCTCCGTATCCACTCCGTCCACTCCAAGATTAGCCATCTCCATTGAAGTAATCTTCTGGTCGTCTCCACCTGCGAGGGTCGCCTCTGCTTCCAGGAAAGACTTGTCGAGCACGGGAGGTCCTCCTCCTCCTTCGACGTCCAGCGTTTGAGAGCTCGCCGACGAGAGCGCTCCCTTCTTCGTACGACGATGTCCCAGTACTGGAATGGATCGAAGGAAAGCGATAACGATGATGAATCCAGTCATCGAGAAGGCGAAGCACGTCCATCTGAGGGAGAAAAGACGTCGAGTCAGGTTCGAGAGGAGCTCGGGAGCTACGAGGAGAGGAAAACTCACTGAGCAGCCTTGATCCCCTGGAAGAGAGCTTCGAGAGGAATCTCGACGTCGGCTTCACCACCGGTTCCTGCAAGTTCTGGGGCTGCTTTGACCTGAGCGGCGTTCTTGACGACAGTCGAGATCGCTAGACCGAACGCAACACCGAGCTGAAGAAGAGAACAGAGAGGGTTTCAGCTTTTTGACGAGTAATCGGGAGCCAGAAGTCAAGAGCGTACCTGAGTGAAAGTTTGGAAGAGCCCTGGGAGAAGAAACGTAAAGTTGAGGAGTCAGCGACGCTTCGACGACGAGGAGGACGGAAAAAGCTCACCTCCACAAAGAGCCTGCTCGTTGGGCTTAGCAATCGCAGCGATATAGATAGAAGACGTCGCGTCTGTATTAGAAGATCCGACACAGACGGAGGGTCAGTTCAGAATCGACAGGAAAGGAGTGATGGTCGAATAGATCGACTGACAGATCGCGTCCGCCCCAATGACCGAGCAGAAGAGAGAAGGGAACCCCATGGCCCAGTAGGTGATGGAAGGAACGATGTTCGCAAACAGAACACAAGAGAACTGTAGAGAACGGGACCCGAGAGTCAGGTTACGGTCGGGGGACGAGTTCGGAGGGAGAGACTCACGGCTGTTCCGAGAGCTCCCACAACGAGCAGCATCCATCCGGGCACGTAAGGGACGACCAGTGCAAAGACAAAGTTGACGAGCACACCGCTGAAGAAACGAAAGAGGGGAGGTCAACTTGCGAAGAGCGAAGGAAGGAGGGGAAAGAAGCCGGCCATCTTCGTTCTCTTTGCAACGCGATGGAAAAGTAGAAAGACGTACCTGACAGCAGTCGGAAGCATCCTGACCATGGTAGCCATGGGAGAGAGTCCAGCGTAGGTTTGATAGTAAACTGGGAAACACGGCGAACAAAAAAGATGAGCGACGCGTCTCGGGGTTGAAGAGAGAGAGACGAACTGATACGTACGGACGGCGTAAAGAAGCAGCGGCTGGAAGGAACCCCAGACCAGGAACCCGAGGATCAGAACCCAAGCGATCTTCTCTCGTGAGAAGATCTCGAGAGGAAGGAGAGGAGGGACGCTGAACCGATCCGATTTGACGAGGAATCGCTCCCAGGCGAAGAAGGCGACGAGCAGAAGCACCGAAAGGATGAGGAAAGCGATGATGTCTGTGGCCGAGGGAGATGGAGGTCAGTGAAGAGTATTCGAGAAGGAGAGAAACCCGAGTCGACGAAAGACGTACAGGGAGTTTTCCAAGTGTCGGGAGCGATGGGTCCTTGACTGAGAGCGAAAGTGAGGAGGACGAGACCTGCTATGGCCAGGAAAGTTCCGAGATAGTCCACACCTATTGAAAAGGAAGCGGGGGGAGGGGGGAGGGAGAGGTCGTTTGAGCTTGGGCTTTGTGAAAAAAAGGGAAGGTGAAGCGAAAAGAAGACGTCGAGAACTTACGCGTGTCTCGTCCGGGCTCCAGTCGGTCCTGAGGTACGACGAAGTACCCCAGAACTAAGGGAATGACAGTTACGCCAGCCGTGAACCAGAACAGGGTCCTCCAAGTTGAATACTGAGTGAAAACTCCTCCGAAGACGGAACCTGGAAGACGCGAATGAAGAGAGGAAAGACGAGCGCCGTTCAGCATTTGGTCTTTCTTCATCTAGCCTCTTTCCTTCCCCCCACGTCACCGACGGCCTGTAAAGAATCCATCGAGTCTGCTGGAGCGAAGAAAATGAGAAGGTGAAAGAAGGACTGACCGAAACCCGATCCTACGGGAGCTCCCGCTGAGAAGCAGGCAAAGGCAATCGCTCTATAGGGAGAGGTCGCAGGGAAGGTATGGGCGAGAATCGAAACAGCAGCTGGAATCGAAGCTGCTCCTCCAGCTCCCTGTTTTGGCGTAGAAGTAAGAGAGAAGAGCGATTAGTGGAAGGCCTCTCGCGTCGTCTTCTCTCCCTCTGAAAGCTGCCTCGAATGGCTTCGAAATCTCTGTAGGTTTGTAATCACAACTCAGCTGGAAGAGATGAGCACTGACCTGGAAAGCTCGGAAGATGTTCAACTGGATCTCTGTTTGAGAAAGAGCTGCTGCGATGTTCTGAAAGACGGTTAGAGAAAAGCGAGACCTCGGTCAGCCTTTCTCAACCTCGGAAACGAGCTCGATCCCAGGTAAGATCACTCACGCTAACAACGAAGAGGACGATACCTCCGAGGAACACTGCGAAGAAGAAGAAGAAGAAAAAAAGGAGGTCAACAGGCGTCCAGACGCGTTCCGAAACTCGAGGTCGACGAAACGAGAATCGTACTGCGACGCGCCCCGTAGATATCTGAGATTCGACCAGCAGGAAGAATCAGACAACCCTGACAGATGGAAATCAAGAAAGGGCAGTAGAGGGAGAGTCAGAGTCAATGGAGAAGTGCAAAGAGCAAGTTGGGAACAAGGAGGAGGGAGGGGAAGGGGACGGAAGGGGTATCGGGGGGAGCAGAAGGAAATGGCAGAAAGGAAAAGGAGGCTCACCGACGCAAGCGACATAGCAGTAATCGGCCATTCGATTCTTGAGGAAGGGATGTCGAGCTCCGCCGAGATCGAGCTGAACGAAGAGAAGAAGTTAGGTCAGTTGGGAAGCGAACGAGCTTTTAGTGGGAAGCAGGCAGGGCAGGACGAGGGGTGGGGATCAGACACGTACGGAAGAGCAATGTTGAGACTTCCTTGACTCAACACGTTCATCACCATCAGCAAGCATACCGAGAACTGAAGGGAAAGGAAGGAAAGGAAGGTTGAAGGAGAAGGAAGGGAAGGTCAGACGAGGGAAGGAAAGTTGAGCTCGGACAGAGAGAGAGGAAAGAAGCGCCTTCGACTCACGACGAGAGTGATGTTTTGGGCAGACGTCCGCTCCTCCGGCACCCCATCTTCGTTGAGCACCTCCTTAGCAGGCTTGAGGAACGAAGGGATCTTGAACTTCATTCCTTTCAGAGAGAGAGAGCTTGTGGTGGTGGGAAGTCAAACTTAGCTGTTTCGCTCTTGAGGCTCGACCCCGGCCGACTTCCTTCCCCCGCCTCCCCTCCTCGTTTCTTTGACGACCCTGACTCCCCTTCGCGTCGATGTCGCGACGGAAATGAGAAGCTTGTACATCGGAAGAAGATCTGGGAACGACTCGAAAACGAATCATGTTGATAGATCTAATCAAAACGAAGGACCTGCCAACCCATGGCGAACTCGTCCTTTTCCCACACCACCGTCCCTTTCGATCCTTCCCCTCCGGCTCCCATGGCCACGAAGAGAGGCAAGAGATGCTCGGGGGACGGATGGGACCTCTTGTAGGCTTTGTGGGTGAGCAGAGCGGAGGGGGCATCCGAGAGACGCGTTGGAGAAGCGACGAGGGAGGAGATTCTGTTCGCGTTGCGCAAGTTCCAGCATCGAGATCAATTGGCCTCGGTCAACGCGTCGGAGCTTCCAACAGGAAAGGAAAGCTAAACTTACGCTGACATGAACTCCTTCCCGTAAGATGAAGGTCGGTTTCCCATCATCAGTTCTCGCAGGGCGTGCACGCTGACAGGAAACACAGGAGAGAGGTCAGACGCGTCGAGTGAACGAGGAAGACACGACGACTGAGAGAAGGAGAACCCACGACTGTCCAGATCCAACGACGACGACACCTTCGTCTCTCAGTTTCTCGAGAGCCAGACCCAGCTTGATGGAGCTCTCAGCGGAAGAATCTCCGGGCAGAGAAACCTGAACGATCGGGAACGAGGAGGGCTTGTGGTCGGGGAAAAGGACCTTGAAAGGGACTGCGAGATAGAAACGAACGCAATGTTACGCGTCAGGTCCACTTCTATGTATCTTATGCAACTGGTTGTAGTAGGTTGAAGCACTCACTCCAAGCTCCATGATCCAACCCTCGTCCCTTTCCTCCCACGCCCGTCACGCCAACCCCTCCCTCCTTCAGCTTCTTCTTCGTCAACTCCACCAACCAAGGCTGGGAAACAGAGTTGAACTTCTGCTCGTAGAACTTGGGAGGGAAGCCGTAGAAGTCGTAGATGAGAGGGGTTTGCGAGACTTCGTTGACTGATCAAGACGAGAGGCCGGAAAGGAGGAAGGGTCAGCGGCAAGCTCTCTATAGACTTCCCCCTACTGAATCCAACACAATCTCAACAGCCCAGCAGCACCGAAACAAATGCGAGATCTCTCTCCACCCCAAACACTCACTCAAAACATCCTTCGAGCCCGTATCGTCGTTCTCCCAGTGCGCACTAACGACGACCAACCCTCTCGGGTTCAACGCCTGGATCTCCTTCCCCGTCTTGACCCACTGCAGGTAAGGCGAGCTTTGAGGCTCGAAGATCGTAGGAGGTCCACCTGAAATCAAAAACAACGAAAGGCGGTCGGTCAGATCCGTTTTGTTTTGTTCATTATTAGAGCTCAACTTCCCTCCTTCTTTGATGAAGAGGAGAAGCTAGGCTCGGAGAAAGGATCGTACCTACCGTGAGAGATGAAGTAAGCAGGCATTCGCTTGAACGTCGATGAAACAGCCGAGACGACGGCGGCGGCGGTGGGGGAGGAAGACATGGCGATGGTTGAAAGGTCGGAGGGGAGGGAGATGTTGGTGGTTGAAGGACGGTTGGTGTATAAGAGGAAGAAGAACGAAGCGATAGCTACGAGAAGGGCGAGGATCGAAGGGGTGGTGGTTGGTGAGGAGAACAAGGAGGCCATAGACTGAAAGGCGGGTCGTCGTTGGGAGGAACAAGAAAGGGAAGGAGCGAGATTGTTCAGCTCGGAGGGTTCGGAGCTGACGAGAAAGGACGGATGTCATTGATTGAATTACTAAGAAAGCCTGGGACAAATTTTCCCACGCTTTAAGGGTGTGTGGGATTAAGGGAGCTTGAGGAGGGCTGGGTAGGTTTGAGAAGGTGTAAGAATGAGGCAAGGCGAAGGGAGATCTTGGTTGTTTGGTTTTCTCGAGTCGAGATCTCGACGCGTATCCCCTCCCACCTCGCTCCCCTTCTCCCCAGCAGAACAAAGGCGAGGTCGTAAGAATCATGAAGAAGTAACCAACGAACCGACTACAGCATACAAAGAAGAAATTAAACAGAGCCTCGTCGTCGAAGAAAAGAAAGCAAAAGCAAAATAAACGTCCAACGAAACGAACGAACGCGTCCCCTCCCCTTCCCTCAGTTCCTCCCCCTCCCCTTCCTCAACCCCTCCGCCAACCCCCTCGCCTCCTCCTCATCCACCACCACCCCATGCACCTTCCCCAGATGTCTCCTCAGATCGTACGCCCTGCTGAACCTATACCCACACGCCTCCTCCTCCTCGCGCCCTCCTCCGGCTCCAAGGAGCTGATTCCCAGCACTAACGAGCACCCCTTCCCTCCCGTACGGACACGCGATCTTGCGTTCCGAAACGTACGTCGTCCCCGTTAGCTCTCCTAGCAGGCGAGCGTCGGCGTCGGCGGTGTCTTGGTCGGAATTTGGATCGTCGTCGTAGGAGGGGTTGAGGTGGGAAGGGTGGGAGGGGTTGGAAGAAGAAGGATGGGAGGTTGAGAGATGTCGTTGAAGGAGGTGGTTGTGGCCGTAGGTTTTGGTGCAGTGGGGAGCGTGAGGGCAGACGAAGGGACGGAGGTGGAGGTGGATGGTTTGGTGGTGGGTTTTGAGAGCTTTTTTCTGATGAACGACGAACGACGAAAGACGAAGCGAAAAAGGTGAGTTAACTGAATGATGAGGGAGAGAGAGAGAGGAGAAACGAGAGCGGGAAGAGAAGGGAAATGAGAGAGGCGAGGAGACGAGACGAGACGAAAACGACGCGTCTCGAAAGACTCACCGACTTGAACCCCTTCCCACACCCTCCTTGCTCACAAACGAAGTCCTTCCCCGCCACGCTCACACTTCTCCTTCTCACCTTCCTGCTCTTCCCCTCTTTCCCATCCTCCCCGTCCTCCTCGTCCTCAACGAAACTCCTCCTCCTCTTCCTCCCTCTCCCCTCCTCCCCCTCCGCCTCCTCCTCCTTCTTCTCCTCCTCCTTCCCCAACAACCTATCATCCTCCTCCCTCTCCCTATGCACCTTCAAATGCGCCTTCAACCCTTTCCGACTCTTGAACGCCGGTCTCTGTTTGCACTCGTCGTGAGGGCACGACGGAGGGTGAGCGGTGGAGACGTGAGCTCGGAGGAGGGACCAGGTGGGGAAGCTCAGGCCGGACGAAGGGTGGGAGGGGTGCGTGCAGAGATAGCGGGATTCTGAAAACAAAAATAGAAGGGAGTGATCAGTGAGAATGGGAAGAAGAAAAGAGAGAGCGAGAAGGAAAAGAACGCGAAAGAGGCCCACCATCGTGCATCTTGCCGTGCTGACGAAGTTTCTGAGAGGTAGGGAAGGATTTCTCGCAGGTGGGATCGGGACAAGCGAAAGGTTTCGTTCCTGGAGGGGAGTGTTCGGCGGCGTGGTGGGACCGAAGTTGGTGCGAGAGAGAGAAGGAGGAGGGACAGAGGGCGCACTACCGAGAGAGGTGGAACGAAGAAACGAACGCGAGTCAGCGACGAGTATTCCTCTCTGAAGACGCTCTAAGAAACGATCCGGAAACAAGATAGTAGGGATCGAAACCCTACCGGATATCTTCCCTCCCCACACCCTTCCTCGTGCCTCCTGAGATGCTGACTCGTCCAGAACCTCTTGTTGCACCCGTCTTTGCCGCACTCGAACGGTTTATCCGACTCGGGCAGATGGGTTCGGATGTGAGCTTGGAGGTGGGTAGGGCGAGTGAACGAGAGGGAGCAATGAGGGCACGAGTGAGGGCGCTGCATCGACATCGAAGAAGGAGAAAGGTGAGCTCGACTCGTTCCCTCGTTGGAAGCTCATTCCTGAAGAAAGGATGAAAACGAACCTCTCCTGTATGAGTCAAGATGTGCTCGTCGAGTCTTGCCTTCTTGGTGAAGGATTTGGTGCATTCGGAAGGAGAGAAGCTGCAGATGAACTGGCGATTCGAAGACGACGAGGTGGAGGGAGAGGAAGGGAGGGAGGAGCGTTGTCGACCTTTGCCCTTGTTGGATCGTCCAGGAGAGCATTCCTCGTCCACTTCGACAGAGACTTGAACATCCGATCCAGAGTCGTCTTCGTACTCCTGATGCTCGTGGTGGTGTTGTTGGGAGTGAGGATGGGAAAGAGAGGAAGAGGAGGAAGCCGTCGCGTTCGTGTTCGTTGTTGAGCTCGCGACGACGCTTCGGGACGAGGAAGCAAGAGCGTTCGTTTGAGGTTGCTGCTGGTGGATTCGTTGAGTGGGTATCAGAACTTGAACCGACATCTGGAAAAGTTAGAAGTTGGGCTTCGGGATGGAAGTTGGGAAGAACTTCACAAAACGAGGTGGAGTTTGAACTTCTTCGACGACCGCAGGCCGAGTCCAAATTCGACCTCTCCTGCCTCTTCTTTCCCTCTCCCCAACCCCAACAACCCCACCGGACTCTCTTCTCGTTTTTACTACTCGAAACTCGTTCAGGATGCCCAACAACAAACGTTTGACCAAGAAGTCAATGCAGGGAGCTATGGAGAACATCCATCCTTCCTCGAGGAGGTGTGAGTACTCACTCTCCTCCCTTCGAGCTCAACCAAACTTCGAAGAGCTCGTTTGAACTGATTGTTTGCGTTGGTGTCCTTTTGGCTGTATGTAGCCGGTCAGCTTGATCGAATTGTTCTCAGGAAGACGAAGCTTTCGAAGGAGAAGAACTACAGGAAGAGAGCCAACGCTGAGAAACGTGAGCTCAACCTTTCCCTCCCTTCTCGCCTTCGCTCCTTCTTTTGCTCGAGAGCTCACCACCGTCCTTTCTTTTTCTCTCTTTCTTCCTCCTTCTCTTTCCATCCTTCCCCTCTCCACCTTCACCTTCGCTCAACTCACTACGCACCCTCTCCTCCAGTCGAACGCCCCCTCTTCTTCCACCACTCCCTCCCGCCTCCTCCCTTCGTCGCCCACACCCTCCCCGAACTGCACGAGCTCATCTCCCAAGTCTACCTCGAGCGAAACGATGACGAGCTCGCCCAGCTTAAGAAGGAACGTCGAGCCGGAAGGGTCAAGTGCAGGAGGGAGATCGAGATCGAGGAGATCAAGAGGAAGGAGTTGAGCGAGTATCAGAGCGGGTTTGGTGAGTCGTCGTTCCTTTTCCTTTCACCCCTTCCCTTCTCCTCCTCCGTCGTCGTTCGCTTCGAACCTCATCCCTTCCCCTTCTTTTCCACCTCGGTTCTATAGAGGTCCCCGACCTAACCCACGAACCTACGGTCGCGCTCATGCGATCCTGGGAATCCTGCGACCCTTCGTTCCTGCCGTTGCTGAGGTACATTCGAATCAACTCCAAGGATCCGGAACTGGTTGTCGTGGCCCATAGGGGGTTGGGAAGGGGAGTGGACGATGAGTTCGCGCCCCAGAATGTTGGGGGGGCGGAGGGAGAGGAGATGGAGGAGTAGAGAGAGGACGAGAGGGGAGAGGGTTGGGGTTTTGGACGCGTCCTCGGTTTGGGTTGCTGGTTTTTCTTTGTACGTGATAGGATATGATTCTGCGATACCCCGTTTTCTTGGATGTTCGTCGAGGTTGGGTTGGGAAAGAGGGAGGGAGAGGGAAGCGGGACGCGTTCGACCTCGGTCTTTTCCTTTCTCTCTCATGTCCAGCTCAACTTGCTCTCGTATTTTCGGTTCGTGAACTCAAAGGGACGCAAGCAGATGATTGAAACGATGATCTTACAGATATACAACGACGAGCGACGGGAACGAAACCCAAATGAAGCAAAGAGCGGACGCGTCGAATGAGAAGAGGCGGCCTACTCGACCTTTACTATCACCTCCGAGACCCACCCGTCTCCTCTTGAAAGTAGGTCATGTGCCCTTCGGGCTTCCTGCGATGCGGAAGGAAGGGAGGGAGAGAGGGTCAGTGAGAGAACGAGACGTGTGAGACGAGAGAGATTGACTCACCTCGAAGAAGCGTCGTCCAGCTGACTCTGACAGAGATCCGGTGGCATTCTAGAAAACGAGAGAAAAGGAGCGTCCAGTTCCAATTTTCAAGAGAAGACTGGAAAGAAAACAATCCCACTCACTCGATCCAAAACGAATGGATCCTCAACCTGCATAAAACTCTCCGGCTTCCTCGTCGAAGTCCTCTCCACCAAGCCTCCTCCCCTCAAACTCATCATCTCGAATCCTACACTCCCCTCCCAATCCACCAACCACCCAAAGAACCACTCCAACACATCCTTCATCCCATACATCTCCAGCCTCCCCTTCCCAACCGTTGCGAACGCCTGCTCCCAACGATCGTCCATCTCCCCTCTCGGAACACTCAATGTCGCATCCACCCAGCTCGTCCCGTCACCCAGGAGGTCGTAGACGGCGTTGATCCTAACGAGGTAGGTGAGAAGAAGCAGGAGGATGGCGTAAGAGGAGATGCTTTCGGATCGAGGGAGGGAGGAGCCGGAGAGGTGACGGTTTTTCGCCCAGATCTTGAGGTAGTTGGCGAGGGGGAGGAGGAAGTGAGGGGATTGGTGGAAGTGGGAGGAGAGGAAGAGGGTATTGTAAGGGCCGGCGAGGCAGTTGACGTTGATGTCGAGGGGGAGGAGGGTGCCGATGTCTTCGAGGATGACTGTAGAGAGACGGAAAGAGGTTAGATGGAACTAGATTATGATATAAGAGAGCATGCTTACCGATGGGGGTGTTTGCGTTTCGGATCACCTGGATGTAGAGAGGACGAGATCAGAGGAGAGGCGGGTCGAGAGGAGAAGGACGACGCGTCGACGAACCCTCTGGATCTGGAAGCCACCGGCTTTGGCTATGCAGCGATGAGCGAGGTTTCCGAGGTTGTAAGGAGTCCCATCTGTGTGGAAGTTGGGAAGTCCTCCTTGGGAGTCGATGTGTCCTGTGAGGGAGACGAGAAGGAGATCGTTTGAGGAACGCGGTTCGAACTAGTGGAGTTCGACCAAAGAACGAGGTGCTCACGACGACGCAGATATCCAGATCCGTCAAGTCCGAGTCGAGACCGTAAGCGACAGATCCGAAGATGGCGAGGTGGTATTGTTGCCCTGTAGAAGTCGAAAGAGACTCAGTGTGATCCGGCGTCGAGGCCGAGCTCGACCTCGCACTTACCGTACTTCCTCTGAATGCAATGCTCCAGCCTAACCAAGATGCTGTACCTGTTCCTCCTTGTTTGCTGACCTGGTTCGCTGTCCTAAAAACGAGCAGGTGAGAGAGGGAGGGCGTCAGCTTTGCTCCCGTCGACGCTCCCGCCGGCAGATTCATCTTCCCTCGACTCACGCACCTGTAGCAGGTGCAAGATGTAATCTTCGTCGCTGAGAGAAACACCAGACGGAGCTCGGCGGATACGTGATCTTGGATCCGTCTTCGACACAGAAGCAGAGGAAGGGGGGAGTGAGTAAACGATTGGGAGAGGGAAGGAGGGTGGCGAGGTGAGCTCGACGAGATCGAAGAAAGCTCACCCTTTGGAGGACGCTTCGCCAAGTGGGAAAAACCGTTCCAGGTATAGACATGAACTAGGATCAGAAGGCGCGAAGAGATTGAAGAAGGCTGAGACCGGTGGTTCGAGATGGTGGTGGATAGCGTGAAGGGAGGGACGGGAGGGGGAGGAGGAAGGACGAAATCGAGCTCACTCAGTTCGGAGCCAGGTTCGGTGTCAATAAAGGATGGTAGAGTTTTTCGGTGATTTGAGGACTCTTGGGTTACTCACAGAACGGCAGGTTCGTGGAAGATCGAAGATTTATCCTGTCGATGAGATAGAAACAGAGGCGTCAATCTCGAGCTCACTTTCGACATCCTTCCTTGCCTCCAACGACCATCCTCTCCTCCTTCCTCCCTTTGAACTCTCCGTCCTTTCAGCCCTTTCAGCTCCATTCCTGGTGAATGGTCTCCCCTCCTTCCAAATCTCTCACTGTTCGGATCATCAGGCACGGACAAACGGAGGAGTGAGTTCGAGCACTTCTTCCCTCCTCGTAGCCCCTTGCGCTACTCACGGCCAGCTCCTACCCCTCCCTTCTACTTTCCTTTGAAAGCTCACACACTCTCTCTTGTTATTTGTGATCAGTAATCTGAATCATATCATCCAGGTAAGCTATCATACTCGATCGTGAAGACACGGGACGGGGGAAGAAGAAAGGCAAGAGGAGGGAGGGAGGAATGACTCGAGCTCACACTTTCGCTTCCCTCCTTCTCCGACCTTCAGGGCCAACTGAACACACCTTTGAACGAAACTGGTCGATCTCAAGCTATCCTACTCGGTCGACAATTGTCAGAAGAGGTCTCTTCCTGGAAAGCTGCCTTCTCGTCCGACCTCGCTCGAGCGAAAGAGGTTTGTTCGTCTCCCCTCCTTTGCCCTCGTCAACACAGCCAAACGCTCACCTCGGTCTTCGTCTATACTTTTCTCAGTCAGCAGAGCTCGTTTTGTCTGAGTCTTCGTCACCTCCAGAGCTCCAGGTGGACGTTCGGCTGAGAGAACGCGTTCGTGCTCTCTTCCTCGCTCCTCCTCTCTTCCATGCGTCGTCGTTTGAGCTCATGCCTTTTCCTTCTTGATCTTCACAGTTCATGTCTTCCCACCAAGGACTATCGTTTCTCAGTGACGATCGTGGACCTCTACCGAAGGACGCTGAGCTTGTGTCGGCCATGGCAGCGCGAGCTCTCGAGTTCTGGGTCGACGTGATTGTCCCTCTTGCTGTTGGAGGAGAAGGAGGAACCATCGGTCTTGTCTCGCATGGAGCCTTCCGTGAGTACACTCTAGTCGAGTCGCTTTTTTTTCCTCTTCTAGCAACTGACCTCTCTGTCCTCGTTCGAACGCGTCAAAGTCAAAACCCTCCTCACTCACCTTTCCTCTCCCCCCGTCAAACTCCTCTCGCTGGCCAAGGGAGTTCAGATCGCCCCTCTACCCAATACCTCGGTCACCACTGTCGTGATATCTCAGGACGGGAAGGGAATGGTCAAGAGCTGGGGAGTCGTAGAGCATCTCGTCGTGGAGGAAGAGTCGGCGGGAGGGGCGAAGCTGATCGTTGGAGATCTCAGCGGAGGAGAGTAGACTCGTAGATTCACGAACTTAGATTTTTCCTTTCGGCTTATATAGACTATAGATGCGCTTCTCTTCCCATCGACCTTAAAGCAGGGAAGTCAAGGAGCGGTCGCCAGGGCCTGCGGCAGGGAACGAGCTTCGAGCTGGCACGTCCTCTCTTTCTCCCTCACCCACCACCCCCTTCCCCATCCTTCCGCCCCCTTTACCCAGGAAGAAGAACATCTTACAGTCATGGGAGACTTCAAGCCCATCAGTGAGTTATAGCAGCTTTTGAGAGGGAGAAGGAGAGGCGAGTTGGCTGACCTCGCTCCGCTTTCCATCCATCTCCTTCCCTCCCTTGTTCCGTCGTTCTTTCCTCCTCGTTTGCTCGCACCCAGCCTTCGCCGAGCATCTCCAGGTGAGTCAATACTTCTCACATTATCTATCCTTTCCTCAACCTGCCTGGAACTCCATCTTTGGAAGCTCCAGAGAACGAGCTCCTTGAACTGACCCACACACCGCTCCTTCCCTCTCCCTCCCTCGTCCTCTCTCGCTTCCCCCACCTCGCCTTCGCTATCCTACCAGCTCACCGCTCTCGGCATCCAACCCGCTTCCATCTCTTTCCAAACCCTCACCCTCGAGTCGGATCACTTCATCTGTGTCCGAGACCAGAACAACGTCGTGATTGTGGATCTCGCGGATGCCAACCAAGTCATGAGGAGGCCAATCACAGCAGATTCGGCGATCATGCATCCTTCAGAGAAGATTCTCGCTCTCAAGGGTAAGCACAACGTCTCTTTCGTCGAGGTTTGGTTTGGGCGAGGTGGGAGGATGGCGAGGGAGAGGGAGAGAGAGAGAGAAAGGGACAACGAAGGAACGCTCGAGCTCTCTCCCCTTCGCTTCCTCCTCCTCCTTCCTTCCTTTCGCTTCTTCTCGAGGGCATTTCTTCGCTTCGGAGCGATGAAGGTGGGGAACACGAGCTGACCTCGTTCGTTCTTCGTCGTCTTCTACAGCCGGTCGACAGCTTCAAGTCTTCAACATCGGAACGAAGCAGAAGCTCAAGGCTCATCTCATGAACGAGGAGATCGTCTTCTGGAAGTGGATCTCGCCGGAAACCCTCGGTATCGTCACGGAAACAGCAGTCTGGCATTGGTCGCTGGGTAACGAGTCTCCTCCAGTCAAGGTTAGTTTCCACTCTTGCGGCCTTCAATCGAGGAAAAGGAGTGAGAAGAAGGGAAGGAAGGAGGGCTGAGCTGACGTCTCCTCTCTCTTTCTCTTCTGGATAGATCTTCGACCGTCTACCAGGTCTTCACGGATGCCAGATCATCAACTACCGACAGTCTCAGGATGGACAGTGGTTGGTTCTCGTTGGAATTGGAGCGAACAAGGATCCTGCTGGCTTCAAGGTCAAGGGAAGTATGCAGCTCTACTCGATCGCCAGTGAGTCCCCTCCCTCCGTCCGTCTGCTCTCCAGCGAGAAACCGTAGAGCTGATCCGACTACAATGCGTCTCTCCGTCTTACAGGGAAGGTCTCGCAACCCATCGAGGGTCACGCCGCTGCGTTCTCGTCGTTCAAGCAGGATGGAGCTCCAGCTGCTTCCAAGCTCTTCTCCTTCGCCGTTCGAACTGCTACTGGTGCTAAGGTGAGTTTTCCTCAGCTCTATTTGCTCCTCTCGCCCGTCCTGAGAGCTCATCCGTCCCCTTCCAATCGCAGCTCCACATCGTCGAGGTCGACCACACGGCTCCCAACCCTCCCTTCCCCAAGAAGGCCGTCGATGTCTTCTTCCCTCCCGAGGCCGCCAACGATTTCCCCGTCGCTATGCAGATCTCGGAAAAGCACGGTATCATCTACCTCGTTACCAAGTACGGTTTCATCCATCTCTACGACCTCGAGTCCGGAACCTGCATCTACATGAACAGGATCTCAGGGGAGACCATCTTCGCTACCGCCGAGCACGAGTCTACCGGAGGAATCATCGGAGTCAACAGGCAGGGACAGGTTCTCAGTGTTGGATTGGACGAGAACAACGTTATCCCTTACATCCTTCGTGAGTGTTCGCGATATCTTTCGTTCGAGATCCGAGTCGAGACAGAACTCGTTCTGAGACGCGTCCTCTTCCTTCTCCTCCCTCCCTTCCCTTTCAGAAACCCTCAACAACACCGACCTCGCCATCAAGCTAGCGTCGAGAGCCAACCTCCCCGGAGCCGATGATCTCTACGTTCAGCAGTACCGAAACCTCTTCCAGGCTGGCCAGTACAACGAGGCAGCCAAGATCGCCGCCAACTCTCCTCGAGGAATCCTTCGAACTCCCCAGACCATCGAACAGTTCAAGAACGTCCCCGTTGCTCCTGGAACCCTGTCGCCGATTCTTCAGTACTTCGGTATCCTCTTGGAGAAGGGAGAGCTCAACAGGATCGAGACGTTGGAGCTTGCCAGGCCCGTGTTGGCTCAGGGAAGGAAGCAGCTTTTGGAGAAGTGGTTGAAGGAGAACAAAGTCAGCCTTGCCCTTCCTCGACTTCGCGCCACGTAAAAATAGACACGAGCTGATCTTCTGTCGGTTTGTCTTGTGTTTCGTATCGAACAGCTCGAATGCAGTGAGGAGCTCGGAGACATTGTTCGACCCCACGACCTCACCCTCGCTCTCTCCATCTACCTTCGAGCTCAGATCCCCAACAAGGTCGTCGCCTGCTTCGCTGAGACTGGACAGTTCGCCAAGATCGTTCGTCCTACCCATCTTTCTCGAATCCGGGCTTGCTCTTCAAACTCAGCTGACCTCCTTCCTTCGTCCTTCAGGTCCTCTACTCGAAGAAGGTCGGATACCAGCCCGACTACGCCGCCCTCCTCCAGCATATCACCAGGATCAACCCCGAGCAGGGAGCCGAGTTCGCTACTTCTCTCGTCAACGACGAGAGCGGACCTTTGGTCGACATCGAGCGGGTTCGTCTCGATTCAGCAGTTTCCTTCTTCGTCCAAACGCCCGAGCTGACGATCTATCTTTTCCCTGTTTCCTTCTTCAGGTCGTCGACATCTTCATGGCGTCGAACATGATCCAGCAGGCTACCTCTTTCCTCCTCGACGCTCTCAAGGACAACAAGCCCGAGCACGGAGCCCTCCAGACTCGACTTCTCGAGATGAACCTCGTCAACGCTCCTCAGGTCGCCGAAGCCATTCTCTCCAACGAGATGTTCTCCTACTACGATCGACCTCGAATCGCCAACCTCTGTGAGAAGGCCGGACTCCTTCAGAAGGTGTGTTTGTGCTTCTTTCCCGCGTCTCCCTCCTTCGAACTGACGCGTCCTTCTTTTTCTTGCTTTCGATCAGGCTCTCGAGCACTACGAGGATCTCAACGACATCAAGCGAGTCGTCGTTCACACCAACCTTCTTGCTGCCGACTGGCTCGTCGGATACTTCGGTCGACTCACCGTCGAGCAATCCCTCGCCTGTCTGGAGGAGATGCTCACCGTCAACATCCGACAGAACCTCCAGGTCGTCATCCAGATCGCCACGAAGTACTCGGATCTCCTCGGACCTCTCAAGCTGGTCGAACTCTTCCAGACCCACCGAACGTTCGAGGGACTCTACTACTACCTCGGATCGGTCGTCAACCTCAGTCAGGACCCCGAGATCCACTTCCAGTACATCCAGGCTGCTGCGAAGACGGGTCAGATCCGAGAAGTCGAGAGGATCTGCCGAGAGAGCAACGTCTACAACCCCGAGAAGGTCAAGAACTTCCTCAAGGGTGAGTTACTTCGTCCAATCGTCCCTTCTGTCGTCGACTTTCGACGCGGCCTGACCATTCCTTCCTCTCTCCTTCCTCGAACCCCGCAGAGGCCAAGCTTTCCGACCAGCTCCCCCTCATCATCGTCTGCGATCGATTCGACTTCATCCACGACCTCATCCTCTTCCTCTACCAAAACGGCCTCACGTCCGCCATCGAGACCTACGTTCAGCGAGTCAACTCTGCTCGAACTCCTCAGGTCATCGGAGGACTCCTCGACGTCGATTGCGACGAGGGAACCATCAAGAACCTCCTCGGATCGGTCACTGGAGCGTTCCCCATCGAGGAGCTCGTCAAGGAGGTCGAGGAGAGGAACAGGCTCAAGCTCATCCTTCCTTGGGTCGAGTCGAGAGTCGCCGCCGGTCAGCAGGATCCCGCTCTCTACAACACCCTCGCCAAGATCTTCGTCGATTCGAACCAGAACCCTGAGGCTTTCTTGAAGGAGAACAATGTGAGTTTGGACGAGACGAAGATGTTGGAAGTGCAGCGACTGACGCGTCCTCCTTTCCCTCCTTCCCCCTTCAGCTCTACGAGCCTTCCGTCGTCGGAAAGTACTGCGAGAAGCGAGATCCTTACCTCGCCTTCATCGCCTTCGCCAAAGGATTCTGCGACGACGAGCTCATCGCAATCACCAACTCCAACTCGATGTTCAAGCATCAGTCGCGATACCTCGTCAAGCGTCGTCTTCCGGAACTTTGGGCTCAGGTCCTCGTCCCCGACAACATCCACCGACGTCAGCTCATCGACCAGATCATCGCCACCGCCGTTCCCGAGAGCACCGATCCCGACGACGTCTCGGTCACCGTCAAGGCCTTCATCGACAACGATCTCCCGTCCGAGTTGGTCGAGCTCCTGGAGAAGATCATCCTCGAGCCTTCGCCGTTCTCGGACAACCGAGCTCTCCAGAACCTCCTCCTCCTCACCGCCATCCGAGCCGACAAGGGAAAGGTCGTCGGATACATCGGAAAGCTGCAGAACTACGACTCGGACGAGATCGCTAGGATCGCCGTCGAGCAGGGACTCTACGAGGAGGCCTTCACGGTCTACACCAAGCACGACCAGCACGCTCAAGCCATCGGAGTTCTCGTCGAGCACGTCGCCAGTTTGGATCGAGGATCTCAGTACGCCAACAAGATCAACAAGCCAGAGGTTTGGAGCAGGCTCGGAAAGGCTCAGCTCGACGGTTTGAGGATCAAGGACGCTATCGGTCCGTTCTCTCCTCTCTCTGCTCTCGATCCCAAAGATCTTTCCTGACCTCTTCTCGTCACTTCCTCCAGACTCCTACATTAAGGCCAACGATCCCAACAACTTCCCCGAGGTCATCGAACTTGCCAACGCCGCCGGAAAGAACGACGACCTCGTTCGATTCCTCCAGATGGCTCGAAAGCACACTCGAGAGCCCAAGATCGATACCGAACTCGCCTACTCGTACGCCAAGACCGATCGTCTGCACGACATGGAGGAGTTCCTCGCTACCACCAACGTCGCCGATATCCTCGTCGTCGGAGAGAAGTGCTTCGAGGACGGCCTCTACCAGGCTTCCAAGCTCCTCTTCAGCTCCATCTCCAACTGGGCTCGGCTCGCTACCACCCTCATCTACCTCGGAGAGAACCAGCCTGCTGTCGATGCTGCCAGGAAGGCTGGAAACACTCAGTCCGTCCCTCCTTCGGCTTCGTTTCGTTCGTCTCTCCTCTCCAGACTCGTCAACTGACCTTCCTCGTTCTTTCGTTTAATCAGGGTCTGGAAGCAAGTCAACGCTGCCTGTATCGACAAGAAGGAGTTCCGATTGGCTCAGATCTGTGGTCTTAACTTGATCGTTCACGCGTGAGTGCTCTTCGTTGCGTGTTCGAACTCGAGACCCGTCTCGCTTCCATCGCTGACCTCCCCATCTTCGTTCCTACCTTCCAGTGAGGAGCTTCCTACCCTCATCAAGCTTTACGAGAAGAACGGCTACTTCGACGAGCTCATCTCGCTCATGGAGGCTGGTCTCGGTGAGTCTTGACCGATCTCCTTTGTTTTTGCCTCTGTTCTATCCCTGTCGCTAACTTTCCTCGTCCTCTCTACTTTTCAAGGTCTCGAGCGAGCTCACATGGGAATGTTCACTGAGCTCTCGATCCTCTACGCCAAGTACCGACCTGAGAAGCGTGAGTTCCCTTTTCCTCCTCTAAACGACTCGACCTCGTCTTGCTGACCTTCGTTTCCTCCCGCTTTTCTCGTTCAGTCATGGAGCACCTCAAGCTCTTCTGGAGCAGGACCAACCTTCCCAAGGTCATCCGAGCTGCCGAGCAAGCTCACCTTTGGTCCGAGCTCGTCTTCCTCTACATCAAATACGGTTCGTTTCGTCTCTCGAACCCCCTCTTTCGAAGACTCGTTCTGATCAGCTCCTTTTCTTCGATGCTTGCAGACGAGTTCGACAACGCTGCTCTCGCTATGATGGAGCGATCCGCCGACGCCTACGAGCACAACCAGTTCAAGGACACCATCGTCCGAGTTGCTAACATCGAGATCTACTACAAGGTTCGTTTTCTTTCTCTGCACGTTTCGACTTCCGACTCGAGCTGATGGTTCTGTCTTCCTTCTCCCTCCAGGCCCTCACCTTCTACCTCTCGGAGCAGCCCACCCTCCTCACCGATCTTCTCGTCGTCCTCACTCCCAGGATCGATCACGCTCGAGTCGTTCGAATGTTCCAGAGGAAGGACAACGACAACGTTCCTCTGATCAAGAACTACCTCGTCGCCATCCAACACGTGAGCAGCCCTCTTCACCCCTCTTTCTCTCTTCGATTCTACGAACGCTGACTCTCTTATCCTTCGACTTAACAGCTCGACATCGCCGAGGTCAACGACGCTTACAACGAGCTCTTGATTGAGGAGGAGCAGGTCCCAACTCTTCGAGACAGCATCCTCAACGTGAGCCTTCTTCTCTCCTCTCCCGCTCTTCAGACTCAACGCTGACCTTCATTTCTTCGTGCAGTTCTCGAACTTCGACTCGATGGCTCTCGCTCGTCGTCTGGAAGCTCACGAGCTCCTCGAGTTCCGTCGTCTTGCCGTGGTTCTTTACAACAAGAACCGAAAGTGGGAGGAGTCCATTTCGCTCAGCAAGAGGGACAAGCTCTTCCAGGACGCTATTCTTACCGCTGCTGAGTCTGGGGAGGAGGAGGTTGCCGAGGAGGTCTTGACCTACTTCGTCGATATCGGATCGAAGGAGTGCTTCGCTGCTACGCTTTTCCTTTGGTGAGTTGTCTTTGCGTTGGCTTCGCGTCGGACAGCAGCTGACCCCCTTTCGTTCTACTCACAGCTACAACCTTCTTCGTGCCGACGTCGTCGACGAGCTTTCGTGGACGAACGGACTCAAGTGAGCCCTGCTTTCCTTCACCTCCGTATACTCTTCCCGACTTCGGCTGACCTTCGATTCTTCTTCCTCCCCTCAGCGATTTCGCCTACCCTTACAAGCTTCAGGCTGCCCGAGATCAGCACTCCGCTGTTAGCAAGCTGAAGGCTGAGATCGAGACCCTCAAGCTTGCCAGGCCGAAAACTGTTGAGGAGGATGGACGTGAGTTCGCTTCTCTTCGTTCTCCTTCCCTCTTCGTCCTTCCGAACTGAACCTCTTCCTTCTCGTTTCCGTTTGCACAGCCATTCTTGGTCCAGGTTTCAACAAGACGTTGATGATCGGTGGACCCGGAGGGATGCAGCCTCCTCCACAGATGAACGGCGGACTGTATCCTCAAGGTTCGTCTTCGTCTCCCCCTCTCGCTTGCCGTCTGTCTGTGAGCCCTTGAGCTGACTCTCCTCTCTCCTTTTCTCATCTTACAGCAACCGGATGGGGAGGAGCTGGCTTCTAGGTCGTCTATAGTCTCTCTTTAGTCTCTCGTTGGTTTCGGTGTCGTTTTTCGCGTTTCATTTTTCCTCACTTGGTTCCTTCTCCCACTCTTTCTCTCAGCTTTTCTCGTTATCTCCTTCGCTTTCATCATGATAGATGACTCTCTACGATTCTCTCATACTTTCGTTGGGCTTCGCATGTAGACCTAGCCGGAGCGAAGGAGAAGAGGTCGGCGACGACGCGTCTCTCTCTTCGAGGACTTTGAGGGCGCTTCCTCGCCTCCCTTTGCCTATCCGGACAACGTACTTTTCAAAGAGTCAGCGAGTAACCTCATTCGATGGGAGACTAAGCGGTACGAGAAGTGGGAGAACGAGAAAGCAACAGGAGGCGGGGACGGAAAGACAATCCATGGAGACGTCGAACGAAGAACACCAGCCTCTTCGAACTCAAGCCATAGACTCCAAGAATAGAAAAAGAGGTTGAAGCAGACTGACGTGAACACATGGAAAGAGAAGTGTCGCGTCGAGAGAGCCCGACCTGGTAAGTCTTAGAAGAAGAAGAGTGAACAAAGGGCCTCGAGGTTCGACGAGGTCCGATCGAGGCTTGTTGATATCTGACGACGGCCGAGAAGGTAGATTTTGGAGAAGTCGAGATGCTGGCTTTAATGAAAGCTTAGGTGAGATCGAGGGACGACGGTTGAATGGAAGAAGAGAAACGGCCTGGAATTCAAGGACTAAGTACACTTCAAAATGCTCACAGCCTAGGGAAAAGAGTGACTCGACTCAGCATTATAGGAACGGAGGTCAAGGTGAAGTGAAATAGACTGACGGCGGACTAGAAAATTTTGGTCGGCCCTGAGTTTCGGACGCGCGCGCAAAAGAGGCAGGTTTGAGACAGACGCGTCGTTTTCAGTTCTTGCTCTTTTCTTTCTCTTTTCGTCCTCTCAGAGCCGCGTCGCAAGGTTGCAAACGAATGATGTATATCGCAGGAAGCTGAGAGAGCACTTCGAAGAGCTGCAGCACGTCGTTTAAGGCTCAACTGGCAGAGGTTGCGATCCGATCTCAATCTCAACGGCGGTTTCCTCTTTCACCTTCGGCCATCGAGAGCTTGGCCGAATGCTCACCTTTTCAATAAAGGTTCTCGATCTATCACGTTTACGCAATTGGGGAAGTGAAAACGTTTCAGGATCAAGGGAATTGAAACGCGTCGCGTCTGTCCAAACACGTCTCCCCTCGATGGTGTTCTTCTCTCAGCGTAATCAGGTCATCAAATCCCTCCCTTCCCTCTCTCTCTCACAACATCATTTGTTGGGAACAATCACCCCTCCTTCCAACCCAGTTCGAACCGTGCGATCAACCGACGCAACTCTCTCTCCGATTCCTCCTCGTGCAGCGATTTCGTTGTCAGGTCGAGAGGAATCCGCAGTGTTGTGGATGTGAGTTTTGAGGGGATCGGGGGAGGTTTCAGGCTGGGTAAAAAAAGGAAGAGAAAAGAGAGGAGCTCAGAAGAAGGAAGGGGAGGATGGGAAGCTGGAGCAGACGAACTCGTTTCTTTGCGGAAGGGACGACAATCTTGGGTTGAGCTGGTCTGCTGAAGAAGACGAGGAGAGTCAGCGCAGTCTCTGGATCCCAGCGAGGGGATGTACTCACTCCATGTTGTTGAAGAGGATGGGAGTTAGAGGAAAGAAAGAGGGAGGAGGAGGAGGCAGGAGATGACGAACCCATGATGACTTCCTTCCTTTTCCCCTCTTTCCTAACATCTTCTCCCTTCTCAGCCCTCTCAGATCTTCTCTCTACTTCAGGTTTTAGTTCGATGGAATACGTTCTCAGAGTTCGGTTACCGCGGCGAACTACCCGTCGGATGAAGGCGTGACGGGAACGAGCTCGCCCTCTCAGCCTCCCCTCTCCACTCGCTTGATGTTTTCTGCGAGTCCATTCGAACCACCATCTCCTCCCTTCCTTCCTTCGATGAGCTCCAGCGCAGCTTCCTCCGACGAGTTCTCTCGTCTTCTTCCCTTGGTCACCTCAGTCATCTCCAAGCGATCAGAGGAGCTCTCGGATCTCCCAACCATCGCCTCGCCAGAGGGAATCCTCGCAGCCCTCAACTCCCTCCCTTCTGAGCTCCCAGAGAAAGGATGGGGAACGGACAAGACCATCAGGTTCCTTCTTGACGAAGTCTCTCAAGGTCTCTCCCCGGGTCAATGTGGTCCTAGAGTGAGTTCGAGAGCAGGGAATGAGGGTCAAAGAACAAACGACGGAGCTGACCTTCTTCCTCCTTCCCTCCTGCTCTCTCTCTCCTTCCTTCCTCCTTCCTTCTCTCCTCCAGTATTTCGGTTTTGTTACTGGAGGAGTCACTCCAGCAGCTCAGCTAGCAGATATTCTGGCGACCTCGTTCGATCAGAACGTTCAGGTTCATCTTCCAGTGAGCTCGAGCTCACCTTGATCTTTCCTTTCCTCCCTCCCTCTCACGCTGACCTCTGCCCCGTCTTCCTCGATAGAACGAAACGATCTCCACGACGATTGAAGCGCGTGCTCTCCTCCACCTCCTCTCCCTTCTATCTCTGGATCCGGACGTCTTCCAAGGCAGAACTCTCACCTCAGGAGCGACAGCAGCAAACGTGCTGGGATTAGCGACTGCTCGAGACTCGTTCTTCTTGAACGGAGCTGCTGGTGTTCCTGAGGGTTGGGTTATCGCTGAAGATGGGTTTCCTCCGGGACCCAGTGGGAGAATCGAGGTCCTGGGAGTGAGAGTTCATGCTTCTGTGAGTTGATCTGTTGGAAAAGCGGCGTTCAAGACTGGTCGCGTTCAAGACGGAATCCGAGCTCACCTTCGTCTATTCTCGCCGTCCAGATCGTCAAAGCTGCTGCCATCGTCGGAATTGGTCGAAGAAACTGCATTGATATCGGAGATGGGGGCTTGGGCTTCGATCTCGTCAAGCTGGAGGAGCGAATGAAGTCGAACAAAGCCCAAGGGAAGGGTTCGATTGTTGTTGTTGGATTCGGAGAGGTCAACTCGTGAGCGTCTGACTTTTCTTCTTCAGCATCTCCCTCGCTAAGTATTCATCTCTTCCTTGCAGTGGAGGATTCACTCCTAAAGTTCCAGCTCTCAGAGCCCTCTGCGATAGATACGGGGGATGGCTACACATCGACGGCGGTACGCTTCTCTCTCTCCCCGCGCGTGTCGTCTCTCTCCCTCCCTTTCTGACTATCCTATCTCGTCTCCCTCCCTCGAACTTCCCCAGCCTTCGGAGCCTTTGCAACTCTTCTTCCTGCCCTTCGGTTCTGCTCCGAGGATCTCAAGCTGGCAGACTCAATCACCGCCGATGGTCAGTTCTGTCGAATTGAGGAATTGAGCCTCTTGCCCTCTCCAGCTCTGACGCGTCTTCGTCGTCTTTCAGGTCACAAATGGCTCAACGTCCCGTACGACCTTGGTATCTTCTACTGCCGCTCCCCTCTCTCCCTTCCACGGTCCTTTGGTCCCTCCCCAGCGTCAGCACCCCCGGCATATCTCACTCCCTCAACAATCACCTCTTCTCCCTCCTCTCAACACCCCTACCAGAACCCAACTTTGCCCATCCCCTCCCCTCTCAACGTCAACATCGAAAACTCTCGTCGGTTCCGAGCTCTCCCTCTCTACGCGTCCCTCCTCTCGCTCGGACGAAACGGATACACCAAATTGGTCGAGAACAACATCGCCTTTGCTCAACGCGTTTCGGTCTACCTTCAGCAGCATCCGAAGTTCGAAGTTCTCAACCCTGAGGCAACATTGAACGTTGTGCTTTTCAGAGGCTCGGAAGAGCTGAAGAGGGAGTGCAGCTGGCATCCTGAGAAGGTGGAAGCGGGAGGGGAGCTGCAAAGGGTGTTGAACGAGGCGAGAGTTCTTTACGTCAGTCCGACGGCATGGGAGGGAAAGGGAGCCGTTCGGTTAGCTGTTTCGAACTGGCTGACTGGTACTGGTGGAGAGGAAGAGTGGGAGAAGGTCAAAGGGGAGTTCGACAGGGTTGCGGAAGGGTGGTGAGAAGCGAGGCGTTGGAGTCGGTATTTTTCTCGTTCAGCTTAGCTTTATCCCGAATTCTAGACCCATACATCATTCTATAATACTTAACTCTTAATCTTCAACCTTTCCGGTTTGTAAGAGCGAGAGACCTCTGATGAGAAGGAGTTTGCGAGGGAGACGTTTCCGTCCTCTTCTCTTCGCTTCTTCCCTCGTCGATCTTCTTTCTGGTACTCAGCTCGAGTAGAAGTTCAACAACCAATGAAATGATAATACAGAAGACAGAACCGAAAACAACTTAGTCCAAGATTCAAAGCACAGCGAACACAGTCCCGAAGCAAAAAAAAGAAGAACGAAAGAAGGGTAGAGCAGAGAAGATCGAGAAAGGTTCAAAGTCCCGTAAGGAAAGAGAAGGGTCGAGTGGAATGTCCAGAACAAAAGGAAGAAGCGAAGACGAAGAAGAAAGGACGGGAAGGGAGAGGGGAACGAAACGAGGGAGAGGGGAACGAAACGAGACGCGTCGCCTACTCGGTCCAGATCTTTCGAACGAAAAAGGAAAGAGGGACGAGTCAGCTTGATCAACGAGACGAGGAAAGAATGAACAGAGTCAGAGCTCACCTGATTGGTGTTCCTGTCGGTGCATTTCCAGGTCTGGGATCTACGAAAGAGAAGAAAGAAAGCGGCAGGTTGTCGTCAGATTCTCGAAGTTGAGGCAAAGCGAAAGGCGGGAAAGAAAAGAACTGACTGAACCGAGTTGTCGAGTCTTCCGTCCGTAAGATCGAGGCACTGTCCCTTTCCCTCGACGGCGAATCTCTTGTCTCCGGTCCCTGCGAGTGCCAAAGGAGAAGAGGGGCAGTCAGTCAGCGACGCGTCGAGCAGAGTCGAAACGAAGGAGGAGAAAGTAACACTGACTGTAGAACTGCTGAGCAGGAAGCCCAGGGTAGCACTGCCAAATCTTCATTCCAATTCCGCTTGCAGGGTTGGATCCAGCATCGAGGCAGAAGTCTGAAGAGGAAGAAACGTCGAAGTAAGCGACGAGAAAGGCGACGAGCGGAGAAGGAAGGGGAGGAGAACGGAGGCGAACTGGTGTTGGCGAGCTGAATCTTGGTAGATCCTTCGTTCCAAATCCATTCCTGAGCAGGAGTCCAGTTGCAGTCGTAGATCTGAACGGGAGTGCCGTTCGCATAAACCGCTCCTCTGACATCAAGACACTTGTTGTAGTTTCTGTTGGGGAAGATCCTTCGTCCGTATTGAATGGGAGGTGAGATAGTGCTCGGAGTGGAAGTGGGGAGCGAAGTACCGGAGGGAACGATTGAGATCGAGGTCGTAGTAGGAGGAGGAGCGGCGCAGGTCCCCGTGTTGAGGGCAGGGCAAGCAGCGTCGGAGGTTTCGGTAGTTCCAGGAGGAGTTGGGACGAGGTCCCCAGCGTTGTTCTGCGAGAGGGAAGGAGAGAGAGAGAGAGTTCGGTCACTTTGAGAGGGAGGGATGGGGGGATGGAAGAAGAAAAAGAGGGACGGGAAGGTCACGAACGTAGAAGCATCTGAAGACAGGTCCAGATCGAACGTAGGAGCATCGAGTTCCAGTAGCATCGGAGTCGGAAGTAGGACTAGTCGCTCCGCAGGGTGAGAGGTCAGGGCAGGGGACGGCTCGCTGGGAAGGGAGAGAAGAAGGGGAAAGAAAGGAACGAAGTCAGCGTTTGGTTCCGCATCTCTCCTCTCTCGTCTCGACAAACTCACTGGTTGAACAACAGCACCCTGGACGAGGGAGGCAGCAGAGATGAGAAGAAGAGCGAGGGAAGCGAGCATAGTGTTTAGTTTGACTGTGTGGAGTGAAGGGTTGAAGTTGATGATGGTGGTGAGTGAGAAGAAAACAAAAGATGGTCAGGCTGTCTTTTGTACCTCAGCTGCTCCAAAAACGCCTCCTTTGGAGTCGACTCCAAGAACCTTCTTCGCTATGAACGGATCCGAGCTGCACGTTCTCTTAAAGAAACAGTCAGCAGGTCGAAAACGCTGTCACCTCGAACCAACCTTCGAACGATCATTGCCAAAACCGAAAGAGGAAGAGGGAGGTGAGCCTATAAAGAGGAAGATGAGATTGTCACTGGAATCTGACCCGAGCAGAGCTTCAGGATGGTGAGGCTAAGCGACGTTCAATCTACGAGAAGGAGAGCGGGGTGAATCGATCCGACGAGAAAACGTCGCGTCGAGGGAGCGCGCAGGTCGTTCTTTTGCTTCCTGACTTCCGAGGTCAGCAGCTTGTGTCGAAGGGCTGGACCAAAGGAGAAGGAAGAAGAAAGAATGAAAGCCCAAACAAGGTCAGCCTTTTCGGTTCTGAGGATTCAGAGACAAAGAGAGAGGAAAGACAAACGAGGAAAGACAAAACGAACGAAGCAGGCTCGCTCTTCCACCACCTCAACACGTTCGCCAAACGAGAAAGAGCACTGGTAGGTACAGGTTCCCCCAATGCGATGATGGGTACCCTCGAAAGAAAAGAAGGGCACAGCGTCAGCAAACTCGGGAGTCTTGGGCAAGACCCGACGAGATCGAAACTCTGGTTTTCGCTTCTTCCTCTTGCTCGCTTGTTGGGGCTGAAAAGGATGGAACATGTGTCGTTAAACGAAAGCTGCGTAAAAAGTAAACAAAGGCTCTGCGTTGAAGACGAATCAAAAGACTTCTTCCTCGGCTCCTCCCTCTCCCTCCCTGCTCCTCTTGATGCTAGCTCGACCCGACCCCCCCTCAAACCTTCATCTCGACCTGCAAGATTCCCTTCGCAAGCGCATTGAAGTTGTGCTGAGTGGTGGTAGGGGTTCGGAGTTGTTTGGCTGTAGAACGAACCAAATCGAGGGAAGGAGGGAAGGTCAGGATCCGGATCCGGAGGGGAGGGAGAGACATGAGGTACGTACGAGTAGGAACAGGCGAGAGGAGATCCGATGCAGCGTCAAATCCGTAGGAGTGAGTCTGAGCGTCTGGGTGAGTTCGGGAACAGGCAGTGAGGGAGAGAGGAAGGAGAGTCAGTCACGGCGTCGACGTCCTCGCTCTTCCGTCCCTCTCGTTTCCCGACTCAGCCAGGAGGAACAACTCCAGGAAAGATACAAAACTCACGATCTAAGGCCTCCTCTCTCGACCAGCCAGTGTATCTCTGGAACTCAGCAACGGGGATGGTCTCGTAGAGCTCGGCGACGACGACGAGGTTCCTGTTTCGGACGTTGCCTGGTTGCGTTGGACGACCGGATGAGGAAAGTGTGAGAGAGAGGAAGTGTACACGAGGGTCAACAAGCGTGAAAAAGTACAAAGAAGAAGCGGAAAGGAGAACTGACTCTTGACGAAACCGAAGAGGTACTGAGCGATTGTGGACGACGCGGCGTCGAACTCGTTCTGAGGTGCTTGAGCGATGATCTGAGCGAGCGAGCGAAGGGAACGATCAACACGTCACGAAGGAGGAGAAGTCAGCTCTCACGTTGGGAGAGAACGGCGAGACAGAACGAACGCGACGCAAAGGGACTCACCTCGTCGATCTTCCTCGCCGTCTCCCAAATCATCGAGTGCGTCTTGGTCTTGACCGCCGAGATGAAGGTTGCAAGCTGGTAGTAGATCGGGTTCCCTGAAGCGTAGTGCTGCTTGTGAACCCAGGCGTGGAGAGTTGAGATGGCGACGGAGCTGATAGAAGAAGGAGGAGAAGTCGAGGTCAGGCTGTGAGCTCGAGCGGCGAGCTGAGGAGCCAAAGGAAGGGACGACGAACATGTCTGGAAGTGAAAGATCGAAGAGGATGAGAGGAACGAGGTAGTAGACGTCGAAAGGGGAGACCTGGTTGGTTCGGACCTCGGTCTGAGGGCGAGGAAGAACGAAAGGGAAGGAAAAGAAGGAGGAGATGGTCAGCTCGAGGTCTCCTTCCCTCTCCTCCCCTCCTTCCCTTCCTCCCTTCCTACGGGATCTACGGAAGGACTCCCGCGTACGAAACAACTCTTTTTCCACGTAAAAACATGTTCAAACTCACCCTCGCAAACTCTGCAGCGGCGTTTCTCATCCCTGGGGTGTCTCCTCTGTTTCCTCGCCTCTGCATCGTGGCGATGAAGTTGGCGAGGGCGACGGTGGGATCCACTCTAGGAGGAGGAGGTGGTGGAGGAACGAAGGGAGCTGCTGATGGTGTTCCTGCTGGTGTTGCAGATGAACTTGAAGCTGAAGGGACTGAGGGAGGAAGAGGAGGTGGAGGAGCTGAAGCTGGTTCGACGTCCATGGAACCGACTTCTCCCTCGTCGACAATTCCTGCTGCTGCTGAGGTTCCTTCGATGACGGAAGAAGCTGGATCGTCTCCTGGGTGTGGGGCTGAGGGAGGAGTAGCGGTGACTGGAAGAGGAGGAGGAGGAGCGGTGGAAGGAGTCGGGGTGATGAGGAGGAGGGAGGAACCTGTCGACGCTTCAGCGGTGGATTGAGGGATGGGAGCGAGAAGAGGAGGAGGAGGAGGGGCGGAGGCAGAAGGGGAGGAAGGGTCGAAAGGTTCTTGAGCTGGAGGGGAAGGGAGAGAGCTCGACATGTTTGTGCTGAGAGGGGAGATGGTGGGCGTGAGAGGGGAGAAGGGAGGAGGTGGAGGTGAGCTCGTTCAGGTCGATCTCCTTTTACCTCCGAGACCCAGCAGCCGGTCTACATGTAACAAATGGGCTTCTCTCAGTAGGAAATGAGTGAGAAGCAAGGCTCGAAGTTTACGTCCCTTTTTGCAAGCTGGTCTTTTCTCTGACCTCTTTTGTTCGTCTCTGGTCATTCTTTGCTCTCTCTAACTCCCAAACTCTACGAACTGCTTGCTCTTCCTTTCGAGGTAGATGCTGAACGAAACAGGTCTGTCCAAGAGCGAAAGTAGCCCAGTAACAATCTAATCTACCTCGTCACGTCACGTCGACGCTCCCCGCCCGAGCGAAACCACCTCGACCTTCCTCCTCTTCAACGCACCACCGCTACCTCCTCTTCGTCCTTCCTGTGAGCCCTGAGGCTGGAGAAGAAGAAGCACCTTCGAAGCAGCCTTCCTTGGAAGCCTCGAGACCGACGAGCTCAGCGTCTCCATGTCGGCGACGCGAAGGGGTGGAATCGAAAGCGAGAGCAGAGGTGGGTCGAGCTCGTCTCGGTTGAGGTCTGTAGCAAGACGGAAGGAACGAGAGTCAGCCAGCTAACACCAGGAAAGAGAAGAAGGCGAGAGAGCTCACCGTTGCTCATCCCGCCAGCCAAACCCTCCAACTCCTCCGCCAGCAGCACTAAATCCAGCCCACTTCGATCCACCACGTCCCTCAGCCTGTTCTTTGCGATCTCCGTCGAAACCACGCTCCGGACTTGGGTTGCCGCGTCGGGGCTTCCTGGGATGGGCGAGGAAAGGGAGGAGGTGACGAAGGCTGAGAAGAGTTGGATCTGGGAGAGCAGGGACTGGAGGAGGTCTCGGGTTGTCGGATGAAGGAGGATGAGGAGTCGAGCTACGGGGGCGGGAGCTGCGAGAGAAGGGAAGTGAGAGGGTTGGTCAGAGGGGAAGTAGTCGGTGGAGGAGGTGAGGAGGGAAAAGACGAACCTTCCGTCGTCTCCTTCTTGTTCCAAGTGTTCCAACCTCGCTCGAGAAGAGCCGTTCGGAGTAGATCGCCGATGGTGTTGAGGACCCACGAGGTTTCGGTAATGAGGTTCCAGATTGATTCTAGATGACGAAAAAGACGAGTCAGTTGGGGCGTTCTGTGGGAGTCGTACAGAGGGAAAGAAGGAACTGACCGATTTGGAACGAATCCGTCTCCCCGTTGCGACCCTCAACGAAAGCCTTCGAGAAGACAGCGTTGCTGGCAGCGAATCGAAGGACCTCCTGAGCAATCTTGGCACGAGGGTCGTTGATGGATCTGTGACGTGGGAAAAGAAGAGATCAGCACGACTCGAGGAGCGGAGAGAAGAGGGTGGGAGAACGAACTCATAAAGCTTTCGCTGGATCTCCATCAGCGGCAGCAGCCAGTCCGAATCCCCCAAAGACTCGCTGGATCCCTGTTGGGAGACGAGAACGTCCCAAGTCTTCCGAAGAACGGCATCGACAGCTGCGAGGGAAGGATGGCGACGAGCGTCAGGACGAGTTGACGAGACGAGAGTCGAAAAAGACGCGACTGACCTGAAAGATCCCCTCGTCTTTTCGATCCCTCTGAAATCAGTCGAATGAGGTCCGAAGGGTCCGAGTTCCGGTAGAGAGAAAGTCCCAAAGAGCTGGCCAGCTCGTCGCAGAGACTCGACCATTCGGTGGCTGAGAAAGAACGAAGAGAGGCGGTCAGAACTGGTTCGAGACTCGAGTCGACGGAAACGGAACTCACGAGAGGAGGAAGATGAAAAGGGAGCAGCCTTGGTAGGATGCGTATGGAAGTACAAGCTGGAGTCGAAGGATGCGATGACCGCCGAGTTGGAGGAGGACGCGACGGAGGTTGGCACTGTTCGAGGCGATGAAAGGTCAGCGGAGAAAGATGTTGTATCGAACGAAAAGATACTTACGAGATCGCTTGCCAGGCCAGGTTCTGACCTCTGTTGGATTGAAGTTGGAAGCGGCCGAAAGGTCGGATCTGAAGGAGGAGGAAGAAGGATCAGCATCCGTCGGACGAGGCGAAGGAAACGATCAGACTCACAGCTTTAGAACAGAGAACTTTCCAACCACACCCTCCGCCCACTTCTGGGACACTTCTCCGACCAGAACAAGACCTAACGACTCAGGTCCCATCGCCTCAACGGAAGTGACAACTGAATCCTCGAAGGTTCGACGAGAGGTGTGAGACGCGTGCTGCAAATCGAAGGGAGGGAGTCAGGGTTCGAAGTAGCGAAAGAGCGATTAAGGTGCAGACCCACCCAGTCGAACGCGTTACTCGGAGGAGCGAGATCCGTTGGTTTCGACTCCAGTTGAAGGAACGCCTCGGAAAGGAGGACCTCCTCCTTCTTTAACGTCCAAAGGTGCATTTCCGAAGTGAGAGCGTCGCCTGCATGGAGAAACGAAACGATCAGCAGAGTGATGAGGAACGGAAGGTACAGGGACGCACCTGTTCGAGTAAGGAACGTTCCAACGACTCCGATATCTCGTTCAGCGGACAGCTCGACCGCCGCAGGAGTGGATTCAAGGTCGGCGAGTTCGACGAAGGACAGGTGAGAGAGGATGGCTGATGACGGTATCGAGTCCAAGCGAGGTTGTTCCAGGTCCACCGAAGATGAAGCGAAGTGGATCGGAGGGAAGGGCAGAGCAGAAATGGCTGTGATTTGCAGACCAGAAGCGACGAGGTCAGAACGACGACGCGACGAGACTGAGAGAAGTAGCGAGACTCACTGGCTTCCGAACCCAGCAGATCAATCTTGCACTCGATGACCTCAATCCAAGGTTCGTCCCCAGAGACATCCTCTCCTCCTTCCGTTGCAGCTACCTCTGACGGCGAGACGGCAGTTGGAACAGTTCCTCCGAGAGCGTCGAAGTCGATTCCCATATCCAGGGATCCGAGACCTGTGAGGAGAGACAAAGGCTCCTTGGCGGGTGGAGGAGGTGGCGGTGGTGGTGGCAGGATTGTAGATTGAACGACGAGATAGATTGAGGGATCTGGTCGCGTCGAAAAGAAAGAGAGGGTCAGTCGAGGACTCGATGACGAGGAAACGAAGAGCTGACCTTCTCCTCTGACGAGAATCTTCCCTCTCCTGACCCTCCTACCGCTCTTCCCTCCCTCACCCCCACTTGTACCAGCAGCAGCTTCCACAGAGGGTCCATCTGCCAATCCCCAAACTCCAAACTCAGGCCCTGAAATGCCACACCTCAGCGTTCGCAACGGCCATCGCTTCTCCGCCGAGTTCGACGAGATTGGATGATGAAGTACGACCTCGTGCGATGCTGTAAGGATCACGAAGGTAGGTGGCGTAGATGAGGAGACATGGGAGGGGAGAGGAGGTCCGAGAGGAGGCAGGCGATGGAACTTGGGGCGGGCTGAATTTGTTGAGGTCGACTGAGCTGCTCCTTCCTCCTCCTTGACTGGCTGATCTTGAGGTGCGACCGATGAAGATGCTATCCACTCTCTCTCTGCTCCCAGCCATGCGACATCCACGACTTCCTTCCCTCCAGGAACAGCCCAAGTGTCCTTGATCTCCCATTCCGACCTCTCCTTCCCTCGACCTGCGATCTCCCAAACCGCGAGCGTCCCTCCTTGACCTGGAGGACCCGAGAGCGGGAAGAAAGCGAGGAGATAGGATGCTGAAGGAGATAAGGAGAGGTAGGTAGGCGAGAGGTGTGGCAGAGGGAAGGAAGGCATGGGGAGAGAGAAGGAGGAGGGAGGGGAGGACGATGAGGTCGATGGCGAGGTTGGAAGAGGGAAAGCTTGCAGACGAGGAGATGGGAGGATTCCGTTCGAGTTGGATGATGAGGAGAGGGTAAGCGGTCTGGTAATGGATGCGACGACGACGTTCTGGGATGAGAAAACGAGTGTTCTGAGCGAGAAGAGAGGCGAGGGAGGGAAAGAAAGGAAGGAGAACAGGTCAGCTTGAGCTTCGTTCGACGTCTCTTCCTCGCCGGTCGGTCTGCCGCCCTCAGGCTCGAAGCGCACGAAGATAAACGTAGGATGGACTAACTTAGTCTGATCTCCTGTGATGAGCTCTGATATATCTTCCCATACGAGCTCGTCCCTTCCCCATTCTCGCTCCTTCGAAGATGGAACCGTCGACTCCTCCCTTCCTTTCCCTTTGTCGATCACGATCGTAGGAATCGGGATGGCTTCGATTTCGTTCGAAGATGGCGTATCATCAACCGTTGAGGTGTCCTCCATTCGAGAGAGCGATGTAAGGAAGCGAGAACGGGAGGTTGTTGATGGTGAAGGGATCATAGGCATAGGGTTCCGAAATCACGAAAGAGGCCTGTTTGAAGAGTAACGATGAAACGAAGTAACGAAGCGA